>NW_026622786.1:12241116-12541421 GCF_023065955.2 Ursus arctos | reverse complement strand
GCTATAAAGGAAAGGATTGATAAATTTGACGATAATAAAATGAAAAACTATCATTAAAAGACCATTAGAAAAGATGAAAAAAATCACAGAGTGGGAGAAGATCCTGTCCGTTCTGCTACAACTTTTGTTTCTGTAACACAAGTAAGTTCATATATGATTGGTAAGTAGGTGGAATAATGATGTCAATTTAATGGAGGCAATATGGGTTCTTACTCCATTTTCCCCAGCAAGCCAGTGTGTGTGTCATCCAGTAGCAGCAGGTGAACAGAATATACAAATATAGCTGAATCTTGCATGCACCGTGCATGATGCCCATTCACCTCGATTTGGCCTCTTTTCTCAATTTAGACATGTGCTTTATCCTGCAAATCAGTTATTGCATCTTTTGCCTTATTTTCATTATACAGTAGCTCTAGTCTTCCTTATACCCCCTTCTGTCAAGCTATCTTTTCTTTTTTAAAAATTGTTAAAGACAAAGTATTTTATTTCCTCTAGTATTTTTATTAGGAATTTAAAATATCTTTTAAACTTAGTATTTTTAATTAGGGTTGTTAGTGATTTTGTTAGGCTCTGGTTACAAAGTTGCAATAGGTTTTGAGAAATCCACCCTGACCTTGTTTTCTCGGTAATCTCTACTATTTGGGGAACACAATTTTGCAGGAAGTACTGTTTCTAGAAAGCATTTTTTTAAAAAGACTTATTTATTCGTTTTAGAGAGAGAGCACAAGTGGGAGGGGCAGAGGGAAAGGGAGAGAGAATCTTAAGCAGACTACGCTGAGCACAGAGCCCACCGTGGGGCTGGAGACCATGACCTAGGCCGAAACCAAGAGTTGGATGCCCAACCGACTGTGCCCCCATATTTCACATTTTTGCAGAAACTCCCCCTTTGCAACACATATATCTGACAAAGGACTGCAGTGCTTTATCAATAGTTAAAGTGTCTACACTTTAACCTGTCTACAATTGGATTGTATCTTACAGTAGATGGAATCTTTTGATTTCACTTGCCAGGTTTTTTTCTTTTTTAGTGATAAAATAGTGGTGCGTTTTAGAAGCTGTTGATTACTTAGATTTGATGAAGTACTATAGTAAAGAACCACAAATCAAGTTTTAGAAGATAGGAAACCCAACAGAGACATGGCAAAAGCTTTGAACAGTCACTTCACAACAGGAGAAATCTCTATGGCTAGTAAATATTTGAAAAAGAACATAAATCATCACTGATCTCATAAATCAGTTGCACATTAAATACACAGTGAGATGCCTTCACATGTTGGCAGAAGTTTAAAAACCTGGCAAGTGTTAATGTGGACATAAAAGGATGCATATGGCGTGATTCCATTCATATGAAGTTACAAAAGAGGCAAAACTAAGCTGTGTTGCTTAGGAATGGATTACCTAGTGGGTTAAAAGAAAAAACATTTTAAAGAAGAAAGGAAATCATCACCACAAATGTCAAGATGGTAGGTACTTTTAGGGGTGGGGGGAAGGAGAGATTTATGATTGGAGGCATGTATGAGGGGCTTTTGGTCTCCCGGTGATACTCTGTTTCTTCAGTTGGATGGGTTTGCTTTATTATTACTTGTTAAGCTTTACATATATGTCTTATGTGCCTGTCTGTATATTTCAGAATAAAACAAAAAGAGGGGAATGATCAGTTATATCAAATGTTGTTGATAGGTCAGGTAATATGAGGACTGAGACTTGAGCATTGGGTTAAGCAAAGTGGAGACTCCTGATGAACATGGGAGATTGTCTCAGTGGAGTGATTGGGGCAGTGATCTGATTGGAATGGGCTCAAGAGACAGTTGGAGACTGTGAGTAAATAGAACTCAGAGGAATTTTTATGTAAAAAGGAGAAATATAGTAGGGACTGGAGGTGATATAGAAAGCTTTACATTAAATATATAGAGTAGCAGCAGAATATAAAAATAAATTTTCTGGAATGCTGAAGGCACTAGGGTAGGGTAGATGAAAGGAGAGAACTTTTTATGCGTAAGGGATTACACATTTTTGGAGAGAGGATGTGAAAATTTGTAATACCTATATTTGTAGAGAATTAACATTTAAGCTCCTTTTTAAGTCTTGGAAATATATATGTGTGTCACACGTAACATTTCATATCTACTAATGGAAAGAATCATGAACATCACCTTGCTTAACACTACTTTGCGGAGAGAGAATGAAGCCCAGAGGGATTAAGTGCTTGCTTAAAATCGTACCATTACTAACAATCCCAGACTAAAACACAGAGTAGCTCCTGCCCCTTGGATCAGTGCTCTTTTTGTAGTATTATCTATGAGATTGTTTGCTCTTAAATCGGGCTTTTCAGGTTTTATATAATCGGTATATTTTATAGTAGAGTTTATTTGGATAATATTTCGATTAGCCTTTGCTGCATAACAAATCGCCCCAGAACTTAATGCCTTAAAGTAACCATCATGTATTATTTCTCATGAGTCCATGAGTTAGATGAGCTCCACTGGGACCGCTCACGTGGCTGCAGTCATTGGCACCTCCACTGGGGTTGGAGAGGCTAAGATGGCCTCACTCACATGTCTGGAACCCTGGTGTTGTTTGTTGACGGGGGCTCTCATTGTAGCATAACCTGGACTTCCATACTTGGTGGTGGAACCATTCCAAGAAAGCAAAGATGGAAGTCTGGACTCCTGAACTTGTACAACATTACATCCTCCACATTAAATTTTTCAAATCTAATCATAAATCCAGTCCAGATTTCAGAGGTGAAGCAGTAGGCTGCCCATCTCTTGATGAGAGGAGGTACATAATATTGTGGCCATGTTTTTATATCACAGATAATTATAAATTTTAAATTTAATCATTAAATTTATTTTCCAATGTTAATTTTTAGTTAATGTGGAGCTAAAAGCTGTTGATTTGGGAATCTAATAATGTAGTTTAGCCAATGCATGAAAAAACAAAAATTTGACAATGACAAAAATATTTTAACAAAAAGAAAGTTATGTTTTCCAGCTTTTTTTATCCTCTGTGATATAAAACAGATAAGGAAAAGCTTATCTTTTTATAAAAAGTTGGGTAAGAACAAGGGGGAAAACTTATTGAATACGATCTTTGTTGCTTATAGTATTGGCTAAATCATATTCTGAGATTGTTACTATTAATGTTTTATCATCTTTGTGGATTTTTGTCATGTTACAGAATATAATAGAATGTAATGCAACTAAAAAGTAAGAGCAATTAATAATTTTCCATTAATTATAATAATAATAGCATATTTCCAGGTTGTGTAAAATTTGTGTAAAATTTCACATAATTTACTTGACAACTGTCTATATTGAGTACCTACTATGATTCTTTCGGTGTGCTGAGACTTGGGACTATTACTTTGAACCACGTCGACATGATTCCTTCATGTTCCATCTCAGGTGGGAATCGGAAGGTTCTCTAAAGAAATTTCTTAAGCCAGGATGTAAGGGATGAGTAGGAGTTAGCGGAGGTAAGAGTGGGGAAGGGAAGAGGAAGTCTTCCAGGGCAAGGAATGATTTGGACAAAGGCCTTGTGGAAGTAAGCAAGTGCAAGGAACATTAAAAGAACAACAACAACAACAACAAAAAACCCCAGAAACAAAAAAACTATTATGGCTAAAGCCTAGAATGTGAAAGGGGTGAGGCAAGAAAGAACCTGAAGAAGATTTTTATGCTAAAGATCATGGGAAACCTTTGATAGATTTAGAGGTTTTTTGCTCAGATGTTTGTTTTAGAGAAGTCACTGGCTGCAGTCTGGGTAAGGGGCATAGCCAGGGAGAGGTAAGGGTTGACCCTATGAGAGCAACAAAACAGACCATAGATCATGATATGAATTAGGTGAGCGTGAGAATGAAGAAAAGTGTATAAATCCTAGAGGTATTGAGGAGATAGAATCAACCAGATTTACTGACCAGATGTGGAGTAGAGGGAGGAACCCAAGATGGCGGACTCTCTGCCTTCGGGCCTGGAGCGCCATTAATGACTAGGGAGCCTAAGTGGAAGAACAGGTTTGGGAAGGCACTCTTGTGCAGGATTTGCTACAATATCCCAACTCTGTTTTGAGGCTAAATACTCGGGTCTCTTTTTTATATTCTCTACTATTTGAAATAATTTTTCTAGCATCAGTTCACAAAAATGTTGATTCATATTCAGTAAAATTCAGTCAAATGTAGCAATGTTGCCATAACCTGAATTTATACTTTTGATCTGAAAGATTTTACTTTAGTGTGAATTCCTTGATAGGAATTTACTATTCTGTTGCCATAGTGTATTTCATTGAACAGTGTACTTATTAAATTTTTGAAATCACTTGAAGAGAGTAACAGCTGAGAAGCAGTATGTGAATACCTATCTTAAGCCTTTTATTCATTAAACTAAAATAATTTCATAATTCATATTTGTCCAAATTTTAAAACTATAGTACGTTAAAAGAACTTTGAAAAAATGTTTCTCTCTTCATTTATACCAGGGAAGAAAAAAATACATAAGGTAGCTTGATAAAAATGAAATCTGTGTATACCTGAAACTGATATTGTATGTCTGCTATACTTCAATAAAAAAAAAAAAAGAATAACTGTGTCCCCCAAAATAGGAAGTCTTATTCGTAGATTTAGCCTTCCTTCAGATGTTAAGTAGTGATTATTGAGGTAAAAGGATGAACCGTTGTGTCTTAGAAAGTTAAGCTTCCTTTGACACTAGAATTCTTTTAGCGTTTGTGGTTTGAATTTCATAGCTATCTGTAGATTATATTAAAGTGTATTTATTCATCCTACATTATTGTCCTATTTTCACCTAAAAATGTTACCTAAAATTTTCTGATCCTCATTCTAAAAGGTACCATATATTCAGTAGTGTGTTTCTCCAATGTGTTCTCTATAGACTGTGTTTTCTATTAGTCTCAATATTTTGTAAGTTTAAAGCAACCTATTTTTTTTTCTTGTTTTTTTTCCTTAGGCACTACAAGGGCCCCCAGGGATGGGGAAGTACCAGGGGTGGACTATAATTTCATTTCTGTTGAACAGTTCAAAGCACTGGAAGAGAGTGGAGCATTATTAGAAAGTGGAACGTATGATGGTATGTCCCCAAATATTGACAACAGCAGCAACCCAGAAAACTATCTGAATGGTTGGAATTATTTCAAAGGAAATTTAATCAGTAAAACGCCATTTTTTAATTTTTATTTTATTTTATTTATTTATTTTTTAAATTCTATTTTTATCTCATAATTTCCTTTATGGGATTCCAATGCATAAACTCTCAAGAGATTATTTTTTTTTAAAAAAGTTGTTTTCCGTTGGTCTTTGGGAAAGTTTTCTTTTGGTTAGCCTGTTTGTAATTTACTACCTAAAATGGGATTAAGTAACAAGCAGAAGCGTTCCATCATATTATAAAGCTGATCGTGAAGAATATACTGAAATCCTTCAAAACAGCCGGTTTGCATATTTCATAGTAATTCGTATTCATCATATGAACTCAACAAGTGTTTGTTGTTTGCTTTGTATTTGTGGTTAGGAATCCAAATGCCGTGCACTTTTAAAAATCTATAGCTCGGCTCTCTTGGAGCAAAGAGAATATAGACGGGGGGAAACAACAAAAATGGAGTAACTGGTTTTCTTTTCGTATCTCTTCTCTACCCACTTGGTCCTAGGAGATAGAGACTTAAGATCAGTTTCAGTTCCATCCTTTGTTCTCCCTTACCTGACGCTCTTCACCGGCAAGCTTGTCCTCTCCCATCCACGCTATGCTTCTCCATCATTGCTTTATCATGCTATTAGAGTTGCCTTTTTCACGAGCTTGGTAAAAGCCGCATCACATCTTTCTCAGTATATCTTCAGTGCCTAGAGATGGTGTTCAATAAACACTAACCTTGAATTCAGCATATCTACGTATGCACTGGTGTTCTAGCCAAAAGAATAATTCTTCATAATTTCCCTCGTTAGCCGCACCCTGGGCTCAAAATGGTGGAGTCATCATTTACTCCCTCCTCTTCCTTAGCGTTTCCATCTGCCTGTCACTAAATCTAGTCATTTCTTCCTCTGTAACAGCTTTCACGATGCCTTTCTTTGCATTCTCACGCCACCTCGAAGGCTCTGGACAAGCTCGTGTCTGGGCTACTGCTGCTGTTTCTTCCCTCTGCCCAACCCGCCTGCCCATTGCTATCCTGCTCTCTTCCTCCAGCGCTGCTCGGCTTGCGTCTCTCCTCTTCACAGTCTTCTGTGATTTCCTTTTTGCCTGCTCGCTTGGCCCCCGCTGCGCTTTCTGGGCTTAGCTCGCACAGCTCACCATTCATTCATTCATTTGATCCTTCTTTCATTCATTCAGCAACCCATATATTAAGTACTTACGACATGCCAAGCGCTGTCAGAGGGACTGGAGATACTCTGGTGAACAATACTGAAATAGTACTACCTTAATAAATCCTATATCTGAGTAGGAAAAGCAGTCAGGAAACAAGCAAAATCACTATAAAAGGAGAGGTTATGAAGGAAACAAGAACAAGAGATTTAAAGAAAATAGTAGAAATGTCTTATTTAGCTAAGGTGGCCAATGAAAACTTCTGAGAGGAAATGACCACTAGTTTGGTTTTTTTTTTTTAAGATTTTATTTATTTATTCGACAGAGATAGAGACAGCCAGCGAGAGAGGGAACACAGCAGTGGGAGTGGGAGAGGAAGAAGCAGGCTCATAGTGGAGGAGCCTGACGTGGGGCTCGATCCCATAACACCGGGATCACGCCCTGAGCCAAAGGCAGACGCTCAACCACTGTGCCACCCAGGTGCCCCCCCACTAGTTATTTTTTATTTTGATGCCAATAGCCTGCTCTCATTCACCTCCCTCTTGGAGGCAACCATTCGGATGTGATTAGAATGTGTGCTTTTGTTCGTATGCATTCTCGCTAAATGACTCATGCACGCATGCATGTAGTATTTGCTTCTGGACTGTGTTCTATATTGCATTCAGTTTTCAACTGAGTAACTCAGTTATTCCAGTGTTTTTTAGGTCCATCCATGTCGCTGCCCTGTATTTACACGCAATTCATTGCTTTTTTTAACCACTGTGCAGTGCTCCATGTTGGGAATTTACATGTAATTTATTGCTTTTTTTAACCACTGCACAGCGCTCCACTGTATTCTACTTAACCTCTCTTCTAGTAATTGACTTCCAGATTGCTTCCAGCACCCCCCCCCCCCCCATCACAGACAGAGCTGCAGCATCCTCTTCTTCTAGACCTGTGTGAGGATGTCCGTGGCACGTATACCCAGGGGCAGAATTGTCGGGTTGTAAGGTCTGCAGGTGTTTAATCTGATGGAGTCGAGGGAGCTGTGCAGCCGCATTCCCGCCAGCCGTGCCGGAGGGGTTGGCTCCTGGAGTGGCTAGAGTTAAGGATTCCATGTCCTCGTTGTCCCGCTTTATCATTTTGCCAATCTGATGGTTGTGGAAATGGTATCTCCTTTTAATTCTAGCTTCTCTGGTAGTCAGAGAGGTGGAACAGCTTTTCATATGCTCGCTAGTGTTTTGGGCTTCCACAAATTGTCTTTTCATTTGTTTTATACATTTTTTTTTAAATGGGAGCTCAATCCACATTCCAGTTTTGCGGACATTCCTTAGAGATTTAGATATTTATTTAGATATTAATGCCGTATTGGATATAGATATTTTCTCCTGTCACTTCATATGCTTGTCTGTGTGTTTCTTCGTTAAGCAGAAATCCTTAATTTTTGTATGTCAGATTTATCACTGTTTTTCTTAGGGTTTGTGCTTTTGAAGTTTTGTTTAAGAAGGCCTTCTCTGTCCTGAGATCACAAAGACATTCTTCCTCATTTTCCTCTGTTAAGTGTAAGAACATGGGAGATGACAAAGTGGCATATTATATATTATTAATTGCTGTTGTTAAGTTTAAAGGAAATGCAAAATGAAATGTACCATTTCACACCCATCAGATTGACAGAAATTTTAAAGTCTGATAATTATGGGAAGTGGAAACTCCCATATGCTGCCAGCAAGAGTATAAAATGGTGCAGTCCCTTTGGGAAGCATGTTGGCAATAGCTAGTAAAGTTGAAGATGCACTTAACTCTGACCCAGCAGTTCCCTCTCTGGATGCCTGCTCCAGAGAAATCTTTATCTTTGTGCATATGTAGTCACATACCAGAACAGTCATTACAGCGTTACTTGAAACGGTGAGAGAATGGAAACAACTCTGTTTGAGTAGGGGAATTCTTAAAATGCATTTTAACTTGTTCATGAAAATGGACTATTATACAGCAATTAAATAAACTTGAATCTACATGTATGAACAGGAACAAGTCTTAGAAATATAATTGTATAAAAGGAAAGTGGCTAAAGAATACATCCAGTATACTGTTTGTGAAAGCGGGTATGTTAGAGAGGAAATGTTAGAAAAACCTTTTGAACGTTTTATGAAAACAGTGGTATTTCTGTGTTATGTATGCATATGCGTATCTCCTAGTTGTACACAGTGTGCAGGGAAATGACACGTACCAACTTCAGGACAGCTCAGGGAGAGCATGAGGACTGACAGAAGTTACGGCCTTAACTGAACATGTGACCATGTATGTTATGTCCTTAAACAGGGAAAAAGGGGAGACCTGAAAGGAATCCGGCAATCAATCAATCAATCAATATGTTTCTAATACAATTGTGATTTTGTATGTATTTAAGATAGTTAATAGTTGGTAGTTCTATCTGAAAAATGAAAAGACTTTCAGAAAAGAAAAAAGAAGAGGAAAAAAAAAAACCCTCCAAAACAGCTTCAAAAAGATGAAAACCTTTTTCTTTCAATAACGAGAGTCAGGATTCACAAACCAAATCATTTTTTATGCCTTGCTGTATCTGAAATCTTGATATTTACCAACAACTCAAGAAAAATAGACCTAATTTCCTTACAAGCAATGCTAGTTTTATTTAAGTCCAGTAATTGTGTTTAAATAAGGAGGCTGCCAGAATTTATTATGAAGTCCTAAAATCTTAATGATCATGGGTGCCAATCAGAATATCCTAAATTTGTCCGATTTCACCCTAGAAAACAGTTAAAACTTCCTAGAGTGAGGTAATAATTACTAAGACTACACAGTAAAACGTGTGTCCAGTGTTGCTACTAAAACTACTGTCCTTAGGGAACGTGGATGTTTGATTTTTGTCGTGGAATGTCCAAATTCCTGGGTAGCATGATTGTTGGACACAATGCAGGAAAAATTGAGATCCTGGAGCATCCTGTTCCCCAACCAGCCCTCTCTTTGGAATGTTTCTGGGCCCTCTGCCCCAGGGAAGTGTGAGCTGGCCTCTTCACTGGGTCCTAGTTTTACTGTGGGCTAGAAAGTTTGCAGAGCCCCTCTGAGTTTGTTTTAATACAAATCTTTGCATCCATCTGCCTGACAGGGGTAACTCCATTTCAAATGTGGATTTGGGAGCAAGGGAGTAGTTGAGTGGGAAGAGGCAAGATGTAGTTGAAAAATTTTTTGGCTTGATTTCATTGTTTTGTCTTGCATATCTTTTTTTTATTTTATTTTTTATTTTTTTTTAATGATTTTGTATTATGTTAGTCACCATACGGCACATCCCCGGTTTCCGATGTAAAGTTCGATGATTCATTAGTTGCGTATAACACCCAGTGCACCATGCAATACGTGCCCTCCTTACCGCCCATCACCGGTCTATCCCATTCCCCCACCCCCCTCCCCTCTGAGGCCCTCAGTTTGTTTCCCAGAGTCCATAGTCTCTCATGTTTCATTCCCCCTTCTGATTACCCCCCCTTTCTTTATCCCTTTCTTCCCCTACCGATCTTCCTAGTTCTTATGTTCCATAGATGAGAGAAATCATATTGTCTTGCATATCTTAATGGCAATTACCGCCCAAAGGCAGATGTCCAAAGAATTTATCTTAATGCTTTTCCCTCAAGGCACACACAGCGCAAGGGAAACTGATCTGTAGATTCGCCTCATTGTTATGGTGGACAACCTGTGCTTTTTTCACCTGGGACAAATAATTCATTATATACCCCATTAATTTACTTTATGTGACGAGCATCTTAACTGCCTCCTTGGGAGTCCAGGACTTGGATTAGAAGGTGTGATTTTTAAGATAAATAAATAAAAAAAGATCATGAATATTTTATTCCCTAACCTTATCTTTTGATAACATTAGCATAGTGGCTGATAAAAGGTCAAAGCTAGCAGGAGCCACAAACTGTTAATGTAGCTAGACCTTTTGAGTGCTTTTCCATTGTATTTGGCTGCCTACTGGGAACTGCATGACGAATTAAGAAGACATTCAATTGTTTTCTTTCTACTCTGGAACATTTATTTTTACTGCAAAAATTCCTGATCCTCAAGACTTAGAATATTAAAGTATTTCTTGCTTTCCTGAGAATAAGCCAATATTGAATTATGCTAATAATGTCTCTATTTGTTCAATAAATTGTCAAGTAAAATAATATAATTAGAATGCTCAGAAAACCTAAAAATTACTTTTACATAAACAGCCTACATTTCAGTACGCACTGGTTCTTAGCTTTATCCTTTACCCACATATTTCCTCATTTTACCAAAATAGTTCATTATGTTACACATCAGAACAAAATTATTTGAGTTCGTTGTCTCTTCCTTTACTCCCAGTTCTTAGGCCAATTAGCCTTACACGAGAGCACCGATGCATTTAAATTCACAAATCAGGCCCTAATTTAGATCCCATGCAAAGCAAGCCCTGTCGGAATAAATAATCTGTGTACATAAAGTCAACTTCCTATCCTTAGTACAAATAGTATTAAAAATTTAGATAATGTTAGAATATACATGGTGAAGGGCACTTGAGAAATTAGTTCTTTCTGTTCTTTCTCCCTCTTCCACTGCCCGGGAAGGAGTGTTTGGGCTTCCTTTTGGCCATTCAGAAGCCTCGGTATAAGACAGCAGCGCAGACATACACTGGATCCTCTCGTTCTCACTCAATTCAACATCAGTCCTTTCAGCTGCTGTTATTTCGTCCATTTCAGGAAACTTCTACGGAACTCCCAAGCCTCCAGCAGAACCCAGCCCTTTCCAGCCAGATCCAGTTGATCAGGTCCTCTTCGATAATGAGTTTGACACAGAATCCCAAAGAAAACGAACTACATCTGTCAGCAAGATGGAAAGAATGGACAGCTCTCTTCCTGAAGAGGAAGAAGATGAGGACAGGGAAGCAGTTAATGGCAGTGGAACTGCAGGTTTGTAAGCCGGCGCACAACTTCTAACTGATCTTCCAGGGTGACTTGAACATGACACTTAACTGCTAGTAGTCAAATCTCTCCCAAAGCGTGTAGAGCAAGTGATGCGATTCTGATTATTTTTAAGAGGTTGTGTGTGGAACGAAGTGCTGTCAACCATCTTAAAAGCTGGAGTGAGGTTGCACCAAGTGGCAGTTTTGATAAGTCCATAATAAGCTATCATTAGTAATAACATAACATGCCATGATCCCACTGCTGAAAAGATTTGAGGTTCCAAGATGTGAGAATCTGGTTGGCCTAAGTCATACTTTATAGGATATGAACAAAATACAGTTTTAAGATACAGCCTGCAACTAAAAATGCAGAGGGTTAGAAATATGCCAGTCAAAATTATCTGAAAGATTTGTTAGCACTATGTTGAGTTTAAATTCTGAATCACTCAAAAAAAAAAATTCCAAACCTGACTTATTTTTCATTAAATGCAAAACCAACAGAAATTTAGTGGTGAAGAATCTTCCTTTGAGTACCCCTAAAAATGTCGTGGTGGCTTAGGAGATTCTTACCCTTTTTTTTTTTTTTTAAGATTTTATTTATTTATTCATGAAAGATGGGGGGAGGCGGTGGGGAGAAGCAGACTCCCCACTGAATAGGGAGCCCAGTGCGGGACTTGATCCCAGGACCCTGGGAGCATGACCTGAGCCAAAGGGAGATGTTTAATTCACTGAGTCACCCAGGCGCCCCAATTCTTACCCTTCTAATTGAGAGTAGAAGTAGGAAGCTACAGAATCACCACAGAACTAATTTCAGTGCTATTTATTGTAATATGTTCATTCAAAATGCGAGACTACAAGTTTCATGAGGGCTGGAAGTTTTGCTTGTTTTGTTCATTGCTATATCCCTTGCACCATAAACAGTGCCTGGCACAAAATAGGAACTAAGAAAATATTTTATTGATACCCATGAAATGAAGGAATTTGATCACATCCCCAAATTTGCAGAACCCATTACCATATTATTTTCCCAAAGCATCTGATATTTTCTTTCATCAGCTACTCAAATTTACTATGTATATTGTATTTACTGTCTTAATATGTCCATTTGTGTCCTTCTCCAGGGTGTGGGTCCTGTCTTATAGTCCTAACATCTCACATAGTCATGCCACATGATATGTTTGATGTTAAATTAATTACCCCAGTAGACTTGGGTGTAGAGACTGAAAAAAGGCCTAAAAAGGTTTAGGTGAATTCATATCTAATTCTGTAGGGGCTGTTAAGGGAAATCATCATACAGCAGAGCCTTTTGATGTCGATGTCAGCTTTGTCCTCCCACAGAATTAAGTCTGTTACCATTTTTAAATGTTTAAGACTGGGATTAGAGACCATGAATCTGTCCCAATGTGGGAATTTGTATATTCTTATTTCGAGGGGGGAAAAAATGTTCTGTTTTTACTTTTTTTTTTTTCATACCATCAAGTGCCATCTTTAATGTGTTTTTACTTTCTAATGCGGAGCTTCTCAGTGACCCCTGCAGTTTCTTTAGAGGGAAACCTCTCTGTGATCTCCATAGCTTTATGTCATGTAAGCTGGTTGCTAACCCAGATTCTGCTAACTTTTTGATGGTAATATTTAAGAGTGTATCCAAGAACGGGAGGCAGTTTGATACTGCCTCTCGTGTGTGGATACTGTAGGACTATGTATTTCTTTGTAAGAGAAAATATTCAGACTATTTTAACAAAAAAACTGTAAAAGGCATGACTAAAAGCCCTTAGTCTTTTCTGAATAAGTATTAACTATAGTAATTAACTTATTGAAAGTTGCAGAAACATGCCTTGTGTGTTCCTTTTGGGGACTAGAATTCCCACCTTGAAAAATCAGAAAATTGTTGGGAATGGAAATGGTGAGGGGATAGTTAAAGATTTATTTATATACACAAAAATATGTGTATTATTTTGTATCTTGCCAAAGGATTCCTGTGAGAATGCTAATATGCCCACGTAGGATGACATATGTTATATAATAACGCTAAAAATTTTTTTCCTAGAGATGGTTGTTACATAAACAGTATTTTCAAGTCATTGGCTATTAAGCGTACTCTTTTACATAGTCACTTCAAACTATGTTCACTAAAGTATGAGAGATCATATAGTTGCTTTTGTTTTCCTCAAACATACTTCTGTCCCAAGATTATAACTCCCTTCCAGATTGATTTCCACATTGGGTGCCTTTTAATTTCTGTCACATTTTTTGCCTGGAGAATGAATCATGTGTTTTATTCTAGCTATGCATTCAACAAATATTTATGGAACACCTGCTAGGCTACTAAGTGCTAGGCATTTTTCTACCAGCTAGGAATAAAGCACTGAACAAAACAGACAAAAACTCCTGTCTTCATGAACTTTGCCTTCTAGTGGGAGAGAAAGAATTATCCAACATGAATGAATAGCATATGGTATATTAGTGCTAAAGAGAAAAACAAAGAGGAGGAGAAGGATAAAAAAGTAGTGGTGGGGGGGGGTGCCTGGGTGGCTCAGTTGGTTAAGCATCTGACTTTGGCTGGGGGTATGAGCCCAAGGTCCCGGGATCAAGCCCCATGTCGGGCTCCCTCCTCAGCAGGAAGTCTGCTTCTCCCTCTCCCTCTGGGCTCGCGCGTGGTCTCTCTCTCTCAAATAAGTAAATAAAATCTTTTTTAAAAAATGTAGTGGTGGCAGAAAAAAAAAAGTAGTGGTATCCAACGTTTGCAATTTTAGGTAGAGTGGCAGAAAAGACCTCACTGAGAGGAGGACTTTGAAAGAAGTGATGGCGTAAACTCAAAATATCTGGGAGGAGAACATTCCAGCCAGAGGGAATTTTAAGTACAAATGCCCTGAGGTGGGAGCATGCCTGGAATAGTCAGATAAAGGCAAGGAAACTGGGATAGTTGGATGCGGTGTGGACAATGCATTATATGTGGTTGGAGCAGAGTGATGGAAAGAAATAAAATAATAAGCAATGAGGTCAGTCAGATAATGATGGGGGGGGTGTGGAAATGTATATGACATAGGATCTTATACGTTATTGGAAGAATTTTGCTTTTTATTCTGAGACAAGAAATCATTATAGGGTTTTGAGTAGAAGACTATCATGATAAAGCAGATTTTAATATTAAGGCTCATTCTGGCTAGTGAATTGAAACTCGGCAGTAGGAAGGCAGGCATAAGCAGCGATACTAGTTAAGAGGTCATTGCAGTAATTTAAGTGAGAGATAGTGGTTTGGACCGGATGAAAATGTGACAGGGAATAAGTGGCCTGAGCCAGTAACAGTTGCTGACAGACTGGATTTGAGAGTCGAGAGTGCAGAGTCAAAGATCACATCAAGGGTTTGAACTGGCGTGTCCAGAAGAATGGAGTTGCCTTCATTGAGATGAGGTCGATTATAAGAGGAGTCCGTTTGGGCTGGAAAAGAGTAGTAGGAACTCCAGTTGGGATATTTAAGCTTGAGATGCCCATTAGACATCCAGATGTTGCCTAATGTCTAAAATTTGGTTACTGCTTGGGAATTCACAATTCACGCGCTTCAAATTCCCTAGCAGTAACCAAATTTTAGTATTCTTACCTACCTGTGGACTCTGGGACTCTCAAAGGATTGTAATATCACCAGCAGAGCATTATACTTAACAACAGGAAGTCTATTCAGTGTAATTTTTAAGAACTAGTATTATGTTAAAGGCCTGTGTTAAATGTGTGAGACAAGTTGGTAGAGCAGTTCAGAGTGTGGACCACCTAGATTTGAAACCTGACTTTGCTGTTGTTAGTATGTGGCCTTGACTAAATTAACCTCACCGTGCCTTAGTTTCTTCATCTATAATCTAAAAAACACAAGGGTGATAATCACAGGGCTGCTTTGAGGATCATGGGTTCTTATATGTCAAGTGCTTGAAGTAGAGCCAGGCCCGTGAAAGGACTGTGTAAGCACCACTACAGACATTGCTGTCAGTCGCACACTGACTGATACGTATTCACAATATTCCCAATTGATTCTAGTGTTGCTTTTCACTTCTCTCCCAGACTGGCGTTAGCGGTGCTGTGCTGGGTCACTGTCACTTAGCAGATGAAAAAAATTCAGTATGTCTATTTGATACTGCAAAAATGATAGAATGTGGACATAATACACAAGGAAATTTGCGATAAATGTTTGGTATTTTGTTGGAAACGAGAGCTGTTCGAAGGGAGTGTAACTTTACCTACTTGGCACGCTGTTCTGTGTTCAATGGCAGAAAACAGAGAGAGACATTCTGAGTCATCTGATTGGATAAAGACCGTCCCGAGTTATAACCAAACAAATAGCTCCATGGACTTCAGAAATTATATGATGAGAGATGAGAATCTGGAACCACTGCCCAAAAACTGGGAGATGGCCTACACCGACACGGGGATGGTCTACTTCATTGAGTAAGCAAATGTCTGTATCTCTCCTAACACACCCTGTCACTGGGACGCTTGTCTTACCATTTCTTTATCCTCATTCACAGGCTTCCATTTCTTTTGTCTTTCTTTAAGAAGATTTTTCATACAAGTAACAGTTGATTCTTAATCTGATGATTTCCCTGGATGATATTTCATTTTTATTTGACTTGGATAAAGGAATCGTGTATTTGATTTCTGGTTTCATAAAAACAGGGAGATTAAAAACAGGTTTATCACCGATCATGAAGAATGTAGGCCCGGAGGGTATTTTGGCTTGCTGTGTTTTTAACCTTTCGATAGATTATCCAACTTATGGAGCATTTCAAGAACTACATCCTGGGGCGCCTGGGTGGCTCAGTCGTTAAGCGTCTGCCTTCAGCTCAGGGCGTGATCCCGGCGTTGTGGGATCGAGCCCCACATCAGGCTCTTCCGCTATGAGCCTGCTTCTTCCTCTCCCACTCCCCCTGCTTGTGTTCCCTCTCTCGCTGGCTGTCTCTCTCTCTGTCAAATAAATAAACAAAATCTTAAAAAAAAAAAAAAAAAAAAAAGAACTACCATCCTGTGGAGGGAGTGCATATTTATTATCTGAGCTGAATATTTTCCGTTCTAGATATATTCAGGCAATATAGTTGAGTAACACAGGAGGGAAATACCACTGATCCTCAGACTCATTGGTACAATATAAATTGACAAACCCTAATTTATGAGAAAGCACTATTAATGTAAATATAAATCTATTTATAGAGATATAAAATACCACATGTATTTGATCAACCTAAAATTTTATATGGTTTACGCCAGAGAATAATATGCCAATAATTTTTTTGAACGTTCATGATGCAGCATTTTTATATTCTTATGCAGCTATAATTCTCATCTTTAAAATAATTTGCACAGAGGCAGAATATGAATGTAGTGAAGTTGCAGAATATAACAGGTAAATAACAATTAAAATGTTGAGGACTGGACACTACAGTCAAGGAACATATACTTAAAAATGAATTAGGGATGGGAGACTTGAGTCTGTTTCCTCATTTGGTCCCAAGTTCCACATCCTCCCCATAGAGTGAGCATCTAGCTTTACCAGGTGGGGTTACAGTATTTAAAAGACCTAGATTCTGTGTGCATGGTATTCTTTTTACCATACACGGTACGTTATTGATTATATCATACACGTACATAAACATTAATGACAAGGATTATGCAAAGCAGACAAAATCAGGTATAGTCTTCTTTATGGACAATTTAAGGGGTTGTTCAAAGGTGATTTAGACTTTTGACTTTCATTCTGATTTTAGTACTAAATCCCCAAGTAAGATTTAGAGTCATTAGAAGTGGCTGGAGTGTCATCAGAAGCAGAGTAGGAGACAGTGAACCTGACAGTACTTTATTCTATGAATGGGGATAAGTTAGTAAATTATAGAGAGAGGAGAGAATTTATAAAAGAAATGCCTTTCTAGTTGAACATTATTAAAATGCAGTAAAGACCTAGATATAAGACCTGAAGCCATAAACCTCCTAAAAGAAAACACAGGGGCAAAATTTCATGGCATTGAATTTGGCAAGGACCTCTTGGATATGACACAGAAACTACAGGCAACAAAAACAAAAATAGACAAATGGGACTTCATCGGACTTAAAAAACTGTGCAGCAAAGGGAAGCAGTCAACGAGTGGAAAAACAATCTGCAGAATAGGAGCAAATATTTGCAAACCCATATCTGATAAGGGGTTCTTCACCACAGTATAGCTGAATAGTATTTGCCAAGGTAGCCGATGTGCTTGATCTGTGTGACCACCGCTGTTAAATCACGCATCTAGAAGACGGTGAGTCGGTAGCCTTTAGCTATTATGTTTAGCGTATGGCCCCTATGGGCATTTCTCTACCTTGGGAAATATTGGGTAAAATCCTAGCAGATTGTGTACATCTGCTAATTTAGCAAGAAAAATTTTGGATCACTGGAGCCAAAGTTAAGCTTTTCACACGTAGCGGTTTTGAATTTGGTTTAGCAAGATACGTACATGATTTTTCCCCCTTACAGTCTACATGCTGCTAAGCCTCTTTGGAGTCCTGATCCTTTTCATGTTGCTAAAATCGATTTAACTGGCTTGAGTGTGGAGAAATTATCTGTTTGACAGAATGGATAACGCAGACCTTCTAGAAACAACCCCAGTTTCTCCTATTCAGATTATCCGTTATTCGGCATACGGAAGTGTTTCTACCACAGTCTGCCCACTAGTATCATACCTGGCAAAGTTTAAGAAGGGGTTGCGTGGCCTGATAGCTCAGGAGTTAGGAAAGGCCTAGAAGGTATGACTGATTCCCCGAAACCACTGGCTTATTCCTAACAGTAATTAATATAAAGATTAGGGAGTTTATCTCACGATAAAAACACCAATGAATGATATTTTGTTCACATTGTTATTCTCACACTACTTTGATAATAACTTTAATTTACATTTTGTTGTCTCCCGGTATATTTTCCTCCATGGTGTTTTCTTTCTTTAATTTCCTCACATTTCAGATGTTTGCACTCTATCACTGTCTACTCAGCAGTGTGATGGCTTTGTTTTAGCATTGTTATCTACTGCAAGGTGACACTGCTCCTTGGAAACTTCTCTGGCCTGCTGCATAAAAAGGAGTGTGCGCGAGGGGTGGAGAGGGGGTCCTTCGGTTCTGCCTCCTCTTTTCTATTCAGTATATGATCCATAGTTTGTAGAGTAGACTTTAACTGTACCCATCATTTTTACTTGCATCCTGCAGAAATAGATACTTGAAAACCTTTTATTTTATGAAACTCATTTTCAAGAACCCTCATGAGAGCAGAGGAATCTGTCTGTTGCCTATATCCCTATATCCCTGGTCGTCAGCACAGTGCCATACATCGCAGGGACACAAGAAATAGCGTGTGTTTTGAAGAGAGGGAGGAAGGAATTCAGGCAGCACCAAACAAGGTTTTCAAGGCAGCTTTTCCAACTGGATAAGGCACAGTATGGGGCCATGTGCCCACCCTTAGACATATTTTTGACTGCTTAAGTCAGTGTCTGTTATTCTGCACTTGGCGTTTTACCCCTTCCCTAGAGTCATCTTTCTCTAGCATTACCTTCCCTCTAGCATTACCCTTCCCTCTATGGCAGTTTCGAAGGAGCAGCCTGAGAACAATAGGATTATTGAATCAGAGATGTACAAAGAGAGCCTGTAGGACATAAATGTGCAAACATCATATACCTTCCAGTCACTTTTAATCTTTGCTTTTGAAATACTTTCCTCCCTCTTTATTTGACGGTTTCTAATTGAAATCTTTATCCTGCAGCCATAATACCAAGACAACCACCTGGCTGGATCCTCGTCTTTGTAAGAAAGCCAAGGCCCCCGAAGACTGTGAAGATGGAGGTAGAGATTCAGAAATCTTTTATACTGTATTTATTCACTTAATCCTTTCTTGTTCTTCTTGCTTAGATAGTGAGTTTTCCAAAAACCCTAAACAAACCATAATGTGCATAAGCTCGTAAGCAGTGGGTGGGTATCATATTCAACTGGCTGATAATTATGTCATTGCACCTAATTTTATGAGAGACTTTCTCTCTTTTTGAGAATTATGCAATGAAATGCTTGTTAAAAGTATTTATAAAAATAAATTGCCCTTTTGCACGTTTGTTTTAAAGATGAAATTTTCACGGGGCGCCTGGGTGGCTCAGTCGTTAAGCGTCTGCCTTCAGTTCAGGGCGTGATCCCGGCGTTCTGGGATCGAGCCCCACATCAGGCTCCCTGCTCCACTGGGAGCCTGCTTCTTCCTCTCTCACTCCCTCTGCTTGTGTTCCCTCTCTCGCTGGCTGTCTCTCTGTCAAGTGAATAAATAAAAATCTTAAAAAAAAGAAAAATTTAAAAAAAAAAGAAGAAGTTTTCAAATTTCTAAATAAATATTTTAATAAATGAGATACATTTTTAACCACAGGGTAGCCACATCATGGCTGTTGAACCTTCAAAAATATATTTAATTTAGTATCACTAGGACAGGTGTGTTAGTATTTATGGCTAATCTTTCATTTAGAGCATCAGTAGAAACTCCGTGAAAGTCTCTAATATATCCCACCCAACCCCTATCCACACACAATTTTTACTACTTAGTAAAAAAATTTCTTTAAGAATTCTTAGGTAATAATGCTGTCTATCTTATGTATTATACAGTTTTTAATAGTATAGTCTTACACATAAATATAGACTTTACCCCAACCAAAATTATTTGCTATGCCTTCTTGAATACAGAGTGAAGATGAATAAAATTTGCATTCCTTTTCTATCACTGCATCTGAAGTTATTTACCTTGGTTAAAAAATGAATGGCTGCGAATGAGTTTCAGATAGTCCGCCTATAGACTGAACTCCATCTATTAAAAAAATTTAACGATTTATACATTTTGTTCAGCATGATTGCAATATTAAGAATTTTTCTAGGAACAACCAATTGAAAAATGGAATTGTTTTAAAATTGTTTCCAACGATATGAAAAAAAATTAGCGGGGCGCCTGGGTAGCGCAGTCATTAAGCATCTGCCTTCGGCTCAGGGCGTGATCCCGGCGTTCCGGAATCGAGTCCCACATCAGGCTCCTCCGCTGGGAGCCTGCTTCTTCCTCTCCACTCCCCGTGCTTGTGTTCCCTCTCTCGCTGGCTGTCTCTCTGTCACATAAATAAATAAAATCTTTAAAAAAAAAAATTAGATACCTTGGGGCAAATCTACGGAGAGATGCACAAGATACACCGAAAACTACAAAATATCCCTGAAAGAAATTAATGAAGACTTGAAATAATTGAGGAGATACACTGTGTTCACAGATCGAATGACACAGTATTGTTAATGATGCTCATTTTCCTTAAATTGATATTTAGATTTTATATAATCCCAATCAAAGTCCTCTAACTAGGTCTTGAAGAAATTGACGAGCCAGTTCTAAAATATATATAGCTCCACCCTATGACTCAGCAATTGCCCTACTGGGTATTTACCCCAAAGATACAGACGTAGTGAAGAGAAGGGCCATATGCACCCCAATGTTCATAGCAGCAATGTCCACAATAGCCAAACTGTGGAAGGAGCTGAGATGCCCTTCAGCAGACAAATGGATAAAGAAGATGTGGTCCGTATATACAATGGAATATTACTCAGCCATCAAAAAGAACGATTACCCAACATTTGCAGCAATGTGGATGGGACTGGAGGGGATTATGCTAAGTGAAATAAGTTAAGCAGAAAGACAATTATCATATGGTTTCATTCCTTTATGGAACATAAGGAATAGCAGATCGTTAGGAGAAGGAAGGGAATAATGAAGGGGGGGTAAACAGAAGGGGAAATGAACCACGAGAGACTATGGACTCTGGGAAACAAACTGAGGGTTTTAGAGGGGAGGGGGTGAGGGGATGGGCTAGCCCGGTGATGGGTATTAAGGAGGGCACGTATTGCACGGAGCACTGAGTGTTGTACGCAAACAATGAATCATGGAACACTACATCAAAAATTAATGATGTACTGTATGGTGACTAACATATAATTAACAAAAAAGTAAAAAATAAATTAATTAATAAAATATATATAGCTCCAGTTAGCCAGATAGTCTTTTAAAAGGACAGGGGCAAAGGACGTAAGCTACCAGGTTTGAAGAGTCTCTGTAAAGCTCAATTACCAAGACAGTGTGGCACCGACATAAGGATAGACAAGTAGATCACCAGAACCGAGTAGGGAACCCAGAAATAGGTGCACACATACGTGAGCACTTAATCTACAGCCCACGTGACAAATCAATTCAATGAGAGGAGGAGGATCTTTAACGAATGGTGCTGGAAAACTGGATGCATATTCATAAGGAAACATGAACTTCAGCTGTATCTCACTCCATACACAGAAATTAATTTCAGGCGGATCAAAGACCTAACCATAAAAGCTAGAACGCTCAGGCTTTTAGAGGAAAATTTAGGAGGGTATCTTCATAATTTCAGGATTAGCAAAGATTTCTTGGGCCAAAAAAAGTATGAGCCTTTGAAAGAAAAACTTGATAAATGGGACTTCATAAAAATTTAAAATTTTTATTCATCAAAAGACACCATTAAGAAAATGAATAGACAAAGTCGTAGGCTCTGCAATATGTATCCATCAAAGGAATTATATCCTGAATCTATAAAGAATGCTTATAACTCAATAAGAAGACAAACAACCAGATTTTTAAATGGGCAAAATATTTAAACAGGCATTTCACCAAAGAAGATCTACAAATGCCCAATAACCACTAGAAAAGATACTTAACATCATTAGTCATTGTGGAGGTGCGAATTAAAACCACTTTATATCCACCAGAGTGACTATAATCAGAAAAGACGATAATAACAAATGTCGGTGAGGATGAGAAGAAATGGTAGCCCTGGTACGGTGCTGAGCAGAATGTAAGATGGTACAGCTGCTTTGGAAAGCAGTTTGGCAGTTTCTTAAAAGGTTAAATACAAATTTACTGTTTCACCTAACAGTTCCACTCCTAGTCATCTACCCAAAAGAAATGAAAACCTATGTCCACGCAAGACTTGCCTGTAAATATTCATAGTACCACTAGTCATAATAGCCCCAAAGTGGAAACAAATCAAATGTCCGCCAACTAATGAACGGACAAATAAAACGTGTAATCATCCAGTAGAATACTATTCAGCAATAAAAAGGAAGGAAATAGCATATATACTACATAGTACATGAGCCGATCTCTGCATGTTGTGCTGAGTGACAGATGCTAGACACAAAAGACCAACTACTACCGGATTCCATTTATATGAAGTGTCTGGAACAGGCAAATCTATATGAGACAGAACGTGGATCAGTGGTGGTAGCCCAGTGGTGAGGATGGGAATAGAGATTAAATAGCATGAGTGGTCTTATTGGGGTGATGGAAACATTCTAAAACTGGATTGTGGTGTTGGTTGCCCAACCATGTTCCCAAAAAGTCCCAAAGACTCCACCTGAATGATCACGACAGCCGTATTCGTAACTCAAACCTGGAGACATTCCAAATGCCCATCAGCAGAAGAATGGATAAACAATTTTTGGTATATTCATGCAGTGAAATACTACTCATCAGTAAAAAGTAAAAAAACTATCGATAACACTCAACAATCTCAGAAACTTGTTGAATGGAAGAAGCCAGACACAAAAGAATGGGTATTCGCTTATCCATTTATCAAAGTCTGAGAACAGGCAGACTCGTCTATGCTGATAGAAGTTTTGGAAGATGAGGCGAGGAATGGGGAAGTGGGTGAATTGAAATAACTCTCTGGAATGATGAGTATATTCTCCACCTTGTTTGGGGTGGTGGTTAGGAAGGCACATGCAATTGCCCAGACTCCTTTCTTTATAACTGAACGAGCACTTAAAATCTCTGTATTTTGTTGGACGTTAATAACATAGCGCCCTCGTCTATAAGGCTTTCAGCAGTAAGCTCCGGATGGTGAAATCAGCTGCCGTAAAGGTAAACTAGAGTATGTAATACCAGAGAGCTTGACTTTGTAAAGCCTGTGAACGTGGTGTTAGCCTTCTCCGGCACATCTCTTGCTGGTCTTCATGCCTTTTCCTGTGTACTGATTGTTGCAGTTCAATTCTCTGCCTTTTCCTGTTTTCCCTTGTAGAATGTATTTATTGTCAGAGCTCTATTAATTTACTACAGCTGGCCCCCTTTTTGAATTTCTAGTATTGTCCTGTTTTGAATTCTAGTTCTGTTTTCCTACTGCATTTGAGACTTTTTGATTTTTTTATTTTTATTTTTAATTTTAAAACATAATTTGTATTAACTTTATCTCCATAAACCAAAAGCACAGAGACTTTTAAAAAAAAATTCCCTAGTAGCACTTCTAATATACATATTTAAAACTAAACTGACATCTTTCTCCTAAAGTCACCCCATACCCATCCCTCTCTGTCATAGGTACAATGCTCGGAGTCCTCTGGGCCGGATGATTGGAGGCATATTTGCTTCTTCCTCTCCTTGCTCTATTCCCTATACAGTTCCCAATCCCTGTTGCTTTTTCTTTTTTCCATATTTTGCCAATATATTATTATGAACATTTTCCAATTTATAGAGAAACTGGAAGAATTTTACAGTGCTTTGGCCACCACCGAGATACTACAATGAACATTTTGCCATTCTGGCTTTTTCACGTAGCTGTCTGTCCCTATGCTTTTCTATCTTTTAGATCTTTCTTCTTTTGTATCTTCCTCCATCCCTCCAGTCACTGCAGACTTGAATTATTCTTGGTCCTCTTGTCCTGCAGGTATTTCTCCTCCTCCAATATGTTTTTATGCTTCTGATCTCCAAACTGATGATGCTCAGATTATCTATTGCTGCCCGGGAAGAAAACGTTAGAACTTCTCTTTCGTAACGTTCTTACCGGGGGGAAAAAAAGTTTCTCTCCTACTTCACTTCCAGATCGGCAGCGCGGTCTTTCTCGTTCTCTGTGATCACAGACAGTACCCAGACTGGCTTGAGCACCACTACTTCTGTCAAGGGCACTATAAAGTTTTACAGTTTGCGTGGGCCCAGTTAAGGGGGTATATAGACTTCGCTCTTTTGTTTTTAATTCACATAAAAAGATTTCTGCAAAGATACCACCTGTTGAAGATAATACAGATATACGAGCCCAAACGAACAGTAAGTTAACAACAGAGCTGATACTTTCTATAACTCATGTGAGCTTTTTAAAACCACATTGAGGTAAAATTGTGATAATTGTTCATTTAATCTTTATCTCCTTTTTTTTTCTGTTTTGTGTCTGCTTTATTAAGTACATATTAGTAGTGTGGGACATATATTATGAATAAACATATACATCTTGGAAGTACATATTAAATGTTTTGCTGATAAGGCTACGCGATCAAAAACCTTTGGCTGCATTGGCTGTGAATCTTTCTAGAATATAACTGCCTGATACCTCTCCCTTGCTCTGATACCTGTAATAGCTCCCTACAGAATAAAGTCTAGTTTACAATTGAACTGTATTCTGTATTTCTTTTTCAAAGCATTTTCTTTCTTTTTTTTTCCCAAGTATTTTCATGTCACAAATATGACGTCATTTTTGTCTTTGTCTCTGTCACGTGCCCATCTCTTTGGCCAGGAACAAGCCTCACTCCCTGTGTTCCCCTGGCTCAGACCTACTTATCCTCCAAAGCTCAGTTCCAGAATCTAATTCCTTTGTCGCCTCCTCTGTCATTCTCTGCAGGTCAGAATTAGGTGTTCTCTTCTCTGTGCTCACCGGCCCCATGTGACATATTTCTACTAAAGCATGCATTACATGGCGGCGTAACTGGATCCGTATACTCTGTAAGAGCGATGATTTTGTCTTAGGCTTAAATGTTTGGAAGGAGGGGAGAAGGAAAAGAAGGAAGGAGAGAAGCTACTTTATCCCCCAGATTATTTCAGTCTCCTTCTTGAAAATTTTTTTTAATCTCTATGAAGTTCTGGGCAGAGGCCCTAAGTAGTAAGTCTGTCTTCATTCATTTGCTGGGAGTCAACAGAGAAATAAGACCCAGGAAACAGAGTGTTGGGGTAGAAGGCTAGCCGGCGAGTGAACATGGCGTTGGCTCTGCATCTACACGGGCCTACTGCTATTTGACCCCTGAAGGAAGCAGCCTTCAGCACTCCGTCTCTGGCCTCTGATCAGCGGGGGCCTCCTCCCCTAAGGCAGGCATGGCAACTCAGACCAGACCGCACTCTGCAGGCAGGCCGCCGTCCAGAACAGCGAAGGAACTCAAGGGGCCCTGAGCCAAGCGTACCGAATTCATTTTTAAAACCCTCCAGTCAGATAAGATAGACTTTCTTCCTTGGAGAAGAAAGGAAAAGGCTCAGAGAAACTAGAATGTTTCTCCCATTCTTTCCCCTCTATAGAAGTTCGAAAACTTAGATGAGTGTGTCCGCCTAAGCCTCTTTACATTGAAGGTGACAATAGCTCTCAGTTGGCCCAGGACTAACCCAGCTTATTCCTTTTGTCCCAGCATAATGAATAATAGTGTCCCCTTTTACTCTCAAAAGTAGACAATACATTACATGGTCATCCTAATCATATCTTTCTTAAGATAGGGCAACCACAGATGCGTTTTGTATTCTAAGAATGTTTAAAACTTTTTGATAGAAGGGCTACTCTCCATTCCCACACTTGGGGATGCCTTCCTCATATCACCTGTACCTACCTGGGGGAACCCCACAGTTTAGACCCCTGAGTCTATTTGTTTGATACTCCGCCAACTGTTACCACTTCTACTGTGCACTTGGTCTCCTTCCTGAATGGGGGAAATGGCCCCACGATACACTATTTCCCACCACACTAAATCTGACTTACACTGGTGTTCTCCACAGTGCTTTGCAGAGATAATGCTCACTAAGGGATAATAATAATGAAGATATTTAAACTATAAGTTTTTGTAGTTTAAGTTGCTTATCACTTGCATTCTGCTAAACATTTAAGATCTTCTAGAAAAACCTTCGTTTCTAAAACTTGCCCTTTTCCTTCCCAGTCTTCTCATACTCAGAACCCAACTGGATCTTGATGCTGCATCCGATGTTTTAATTGATGTACATATCTGTCTTCATTCAAATAAAATAAGTAGCGTTTTGGTTCAATAGTTATCTTAAAAATACAACGTCAGGAATCCATTTTATACCCAACTCACCTCCTTTACAGTAAAAGATTACATTTTTACTAAAGGCTAAAAAGTATTAAATATTGATGTTATTGTGGAGCTTGGAGAATGATAAAAAAGAATTATCAACTGACTAATGCTCCCAATGAGAACACAATTGCAATTCATATATTTAAATAAGAAGAATATTATCTGGGCAAGAGGAAACAAAGATAAATTCATAGGCTGTAGAACCAACCAGCTGCTTGATATTGCCAGAAATGGCTTTTCCTTTTGAATCAGCTTTTGGGGAGAATGCTTTGGCTTCGAGCCCAGAAAGGTATGGTTAGGTCTTTGCTCTCTCAATAGTAGATAAATACGTGTTCTCTTGACCCTACTCCTGCCAGTTCTCAACTATCTTTTTCACAACCAAGTTTCCAAAAAAAAAAAAAAAAAAAAAAAAGGTCATCACTTCTTAAGGACTCCACCTCCTGTTTTCCTTTCCTCTACTACAATATGCTAACTTCCGCCTCCTACCTTTTCAGTGAAAGTGCTTGTTTTAAGGTCACGGGTAGCCTCCTGATTGCCAGATTTGAT
This sequence comes from Ursus arctos, assembly GCF_023065955.2. Classification (NCBI taxonomy): domain Eukaryota; kingdom Metazoa; phylum Chordata; class Mammalia; order Carnivora; family Ursidae; genus Ursus; species Ursus arctos. The sequence continues at coordinate 12,514,517 of NW_026622786.1, read as the reverse complement.
GGTCTCTTTTCAGCCCTTTGGTTCTGACAGCTTTACAGAGCATGTATTAGTGTTCACCATGCTCTCCTCCCCTGTCTTCTTTGACACCCTTCCTCCTGACTATTCTTACTTTCTCCATCTGCTCCTTAAATTGTGACTATTCCTGAGGTTTTGTTCTCTACCTTGTTCTGTTCACAATTTATCCAGGTAATTCTGTCTGCTACTGTGGCTTTTTTTTTTTTTTTTAAGATTTTATTTATTTATTTGAGAGAGAGGCAGAGGGAGAGGGAGAAGCAGACTCCTTGCATGCAGGACTCGATCCCAGGACCTGTAGATCATGACCTGAGCCAAAGGCAGATGCTTAACCTACTGAGCCACCCAGGCACCCCTGCCGTGGCTTTTAAATGCAGTGTCTCCCAAATCCTTATCTTCCCACATTTCTCTTTTGAGGACCAGGTTTCTATTTCCATGAAATTGTGAGGTGTCTCTGCCAGGATGTTCCATAGGCCCCTCGGATGTGTTACCTTCCAGACTGAGCTCAGTCTTCTGTATTCCCTCCCTTTCTGCCCTCAACAGTGACGTCACGTCTTCCCACTTCATGGAGCCCTAACCGGTTCCCATCCTCAACTTTGTCCTGACTCTATCCTCTTCATTTTGTTCTGTCAGTTTTGACTTTTAAATGCCTGCCATCTCTTGAGTGTCCACTGGTGCCGAGGACTGTACTAGGCACTTTTTATATATTATTTGTCCTCTAAATGCCTCTACATCCAAATTAATAACCGCTTTCCTATTCCCACAGCTATTCTCATGGTAGGTATTCAATCAGTATTTGATAACGTATCTGTTTCATGCCAGCAGAGCCAGTAACCTGGGAATCATCTTTGCCTCCTCTGTTCCTACTTCAGTCTTCGTGGTCATCGCTGAGTGCTGTTACTCTGACTTCTATGAACTCTCTCTCTCCAGTCCGTCTACCACTGCCCTAGTTCCAGCCTTTGTGACTCCCTATCTAAGCTATTACCCATTTTCTTATTTGTCTGTCTTTATTCTCCACGCCATCTATTCCATCCGCCATTACTGCTGCCCATATTCTTTCTCAAATATAAATTTAATTTTGCCTTTGTCCAGCATAATCAGTTCCACTGTCATCTAAATAGAGATCACAGTCCTGACCGTGGCACTCAAGAAATGTGATTTGGTGCTTGCTTATAAGATAAGCACCTTGCATACCACCTTCACTCCAGTCCTATCAAATTATTTGTAATTACTGAAAAGGCCACCCATTCTTAAACCCTCAGTGCTCTTCGACCTGTTGGAATGGCCCCCTTCTCCCCTATTTCCAAATCATCCTTTAAGACTGCTCAGACATCACCCTCTTGTAGAAGGCTTTCTTGATAGCTTACCGGGCAATTGATGTCATTCCTCTGCACACCACCCCCCTCAAAGACTGGTGTTTATCTTTATTATGTAATTTATCTTTTCTACCTTTCTGCTTAGACTGTGAACTTTTTGAAGTCAAGAACTATGTTGCGTTTCTAATTATTTTTTGCATTAGGAAGAAGAAAAGAGGAGTAAGAGAGGGAAAGGAAAAAAGGGAAGGAAGCCAGTGAGTGACCCATTGGGTAGTGTATAAAATTTCTGGGTGTTTTAGTTTTGCTTTTATTAACTTTATGTTGAATGGGCAAATAATAACCACTTCTTTATCGGCATTAATCTGCCCTGCAGAAAACTAGCTAATGCTATCAATGGTAAAGGATTAAAGCCATAACTAAAAGTAACCCAGGAGATAAATTGCCATTTTGTTTACTCTCCTAAAAAAGGGGCTGTGCTTTATCTGTTAGTTGCTAATTAAAATGCTGAATCAACTTCCAGATTAATGCTGAAATGTATATATGTTGATCTTTTATCCTTATTAAGTATTAATACATTCTTTTTAGTGAGGTTTTTTGGTATCAAACGGTTTCTACAGTTCTTGCAGCTCTCCTAACTTTTCTGAAGACAAGGCATAAATCCAGTGGTGATGCAGTAATGGGATCCATCCTCCCTCTCAGTTTCCACGCTATTCAAGAAACTCTCTATTAAAGAAAAAAATCTCTTTCATGGACGATCCTTAATGGGAATGCTTTGGTAATATTAAAGAACATTTTTTTATAGATGTAATCCAACAAATACTCTTCTCCACGTAACAGTTACGTGGTCATAAAATTTCGTACCTACTTAATTGACAAGTACTTGCTTCATAGCTGTGGAAGGATCAAAGTGAACTGAAGTGTGACTCAGTTCTTCTCAGCTGTTTTGTTCTGTTTTCACAAAGCCGTTTTCAACGCTTCCTGTCTTTTCCACCTCAGACATTTTAGCCAGGTCCTTCAAAGGAAAACCACAAAAACTCACCAAGCTTCAAAACCACCAATCAATATATACACACACACACAGGCAGAAAAAATACGATGGAAAAAAAGGGTAAAGGTGATTCAGAGCTTTCATCAAGAGGCTAGCCATTTATTCTCTCCTTTTATTCTGAGTATGAAATAATTTTATTAGAGCATAATAGTTTGCTTAGCTTGTCAGCTTCATTACAATGAAATTTTTACTTACAAAGTCAGTGCAAAAAAACTGCGGCTAAGTGAGAGAAAATTAATCTTTGGATATATTCTAAGCCTGTTTGCTGTCTAGCATACGTGTGTGTGTGTGTGTGTGTGTGTGTGTGTGTGTGTGTATGCGTGTGCATGCTAGCAGGAAAACACTTTAAAAGAAATTGAAAATAAAAGTATAGATCGTCATAGTGTATAACTGTGGGTTTAAAAAGAGACAAAACTCCTCTCTGGACTCCTATATATAAATCGTTAGCACGAAAACCACCTGCTAGGAACAATCCTGCCAACTTAATCCATATCTTACTAATAAAATGATTCTTCAAAAACCTTAACTTGGAAAACAGAGTGGGAAGGAAAAGAGATTCTTTCCTGACAGGGTCAGTTTCTATTGGAGAGACCAGAATTTTTTTTTTTTTAAGCTATCAGAAATTCAGCTACCTTTAGTTTTTCTGGGTATATTTCATTGGTCAGTTACCTGGAATGAATAATATATAATAATCCTATGTAAGGTATTTCTTTGTTGCCAGACACAAATATGGATTCTATACAAGGCACTGTGGTAGTTATTTCACATTTTGCTTCCGAAACTCAATGCAAGGGAAAGTAGGTATTTTCTTCAGTTTTAAGGAAATCTCAGTTGCTTACCTGAAATGAAAAAAATCCAAGGCTGGACTTTTTTTAGGGGGAGAAGTGGGGCAGAATGACAGAAATAATTGACAAGTCTTATGTATAATGGCAAAAAATGGAAGGAGCAGTTGCTGCTGGTGCTGAACTAGAGGGTAAGTGTGTCTTGTGCGGGCATTATCAAGCTGTTTAAATGAAGGATCTACACCAGATGATTTTTTCAATAATTAACATTTTCATGGCTTCAGATTCAGGTAAACTCTTTTGAGTTGAATGTCCTCTTTTGTTCTGGGCTCCTACTTACCTGCTGAGATACTCACTAGCTATTGAAGAAGCCCCTCAGACTCAAACCCTGTTTGTTCTTTGAAAGCCAGTCCTCAGCTATGTGTCCGTCTCCAAATATGAATGTCATGGAATAAAAGACACTTAAGTTCACTCGTGGTGAATTCTCTGGTGGTTTCAAATCTGTCTTTTTACTACTCCATTTCTTTTCTTTCTTTTTTTTTTCTTTTTTTCCAGAACTTCCTTATGGCTGGGAGAAAATAGAGGACCCACAGTATGGGACGTACTATGTCGAGTAAGTCTGTTACCTCAGTTAATATTCTCCCAAACATTTTCCCTTCACTATACAGCTTTAGGGAATCACCAGAATACAACACTTTATGTTTCCGCAATCCAGCTTTCGAGTTTTTCCACCAGGGGAATTAGAAGTAGGGGCAGTGAGCATTCACTTCAGTGGTTCTGGGCTCCCCAGAAGTTGGCTTTGAAGTAAATAGAGCGGGAAGTTGGGATAGCTGGGAGTGTTACCATTACTACCACAGCATCTAGAGAAAAGTAGTATATAGAAAACTGTGAAATGAGGGCAGGGACTAGATGACGTGTTAAGGTCACTTCCAACACCACAGCTATCTGGTCGTGAAGGCAGCGAAAGCACTCTGAGGGCAGTGAGGCGTAATGATCCAAAGTTTTGGAGTACAGGATTAGAAGTGTACTGTCTTTTAGGGCGTTAATCAAGGAACACTTAGTATTCTTTTGGGGGGAAGAGAGTTGCTTCTTACACAGCTGTTACAGTTAAATTTAAACATAAGTATCTGTCGGAGTGAGCGCAGAACACCTGCCTGTGTTAGTCAGAGAAATCAGGGTGTCATCAATGTCCTCGGATTTTTCTTTCCCTTTTCTGCATTTATCCAGTTGCGACGTTGTTATGACGAGGGATTGCTTTCTTTCCAAATGCTAGGGTAGAAGTTTGACCTCAGGCAAATAACTGCATCAGAAATGTTCCTACTGTGTACCTAGAAACGAGGAGTCTGAAGCTACTGCTGAGGGAGTGACGGCCAAATATCAGGACCCGAAAAAGTAGCAAACATGGGAATCTTCTAGGTTTATGATTGCTTATTAATTTTTCATCACTTTTTGGTGTAAACCAACGCCGTCTCCTAGTATTTTTCCCGATAGTAAGTATCTCTGACCCCTGCTGTGGCTCCAGTATTTTTCTTTTAACGAAGTGCAGTTGACACACAGTGTCACATTCGGCTCAAGTATACGTCTAGTCTTTATTCTAATGTGTAGGTTGTTATTTGAGTCCCTGTGGCTAGATTTTTGGAATGCTTTCTTAAAATCTAGCTTGTACCCTAAGAAAACAGCTCAGTTTGACCCTGAGGTATATAACTTCACAGTGTCAACACTTTGGTTCCTTTGGAAGACTAGCCAATTTTTTTTTAATTAATGTTTTTTTATTATATTATGTTAGTCACCGTACAGCACATCCCCGGTTTCCGATGTAAAGTTCGATGATTCATTAGTTGCGTATAACACCCAGGGCACCATGCGATACGTGCCCTCCTTACTACCCATCACCAGCCTATCCCATCCCCCCCCCGAAGCCCTCAGTTTTATTTTCATTGCGTTAATTAATATCTTGCTAATATTTGTCATGTGAAAAGTAGATAGCAGCCCTTTCATCGTTGTTGTTGTTTTTCTAAAGCATATTTAGTTGAAATAAAGAAACAACCATTTCTCAGTCAAAGGACTATTTGAAGGCCAACTGGAAAGGTTTTGTGGGATTTTCCTCCCTCGCTGTTTAGTCTATTTAAATTTGGCTTCGATAAACTATTAATTGCCATTGACACTGCTGAACATTTCTGCAATAATGATTCTCATTCTCTTATTGTCCGTTCCAAGTAAATTTGAATACATGGTCAAGAGGTGAGAGTCATTTGCCTGTTATAAAATCTTGGGCTAAATGATCTGGTTCTCATTAAGCAAAGATACAATATTGAAGCAACTTCAGGGCGAAGCCTGAAGTGACCTGCTCCCAGTTGTCGTGGAGCGTGTGTCAAATAGCCTGAATTAGAGGCAGCAGCAGCGGCGACATGATTTTGTATGATTGTTCCCAGAACGAGCTCATTTTACAGGAGGGTAATTTATTAGATTAAGAAAGAGCGGGCTGTACTCAAGATGCACATTAGTATGGAGTCAGCTGAGCTGTGGAGTGTGGCCTGATTCCCAGATTAGTCAGGTTTTGAATCCCGACCATAGTAATCTGCAGTGAGTTTACTGATGGAGATAAAAAGCTGTGACTTGAATGGCTACTCTTTGGCTCTCTCACTTTGTCAAACCAGATGGCACCATGATTGCTTTTGGCAGAGCCTTGGAGTAGTAACACCAACTGCAATGGCACTTTTTCTCTGCAAGTATTTATTTTCGGGGATGAGATTCTGAAATGGATTAATTTATTTTTGAAAATAAAATTGTTCCAGAAACTTAATGGCAGGCCTTCTGGAAGAATGCTTACGTATTTAGAAATGTTGTCTTCTTGTCTTGCAGTAAATGTCTTGATGCGCTTAGGTTTCAAAGTCAAAATATACATCTGCTTGACTATCTCAGATTTCGTCATGAGAGAGTAAGGGTTTTGTTTGTGGAGGTGAATGTTCGGATCCACCGATTATACACAAAATTTTAATGCAGATGACATTCCAAGTTATATATCCTGTATTTAGTCATGCTTCTTTGCTCCCCTTGTTTAATTTTTCCAGTAATCTGTGAGATCCTCCTACCTTACTTCTCATAGGTAGTTATATGGAAAACAAAATCTCTTGCATCTTAACAATATTGTGAATATAAGTAACTAAATGAGAAGGAGAGTGTTTTAACTTTTATGTTTTGTTATTTGAGTAGCATTTTAATCTAAGTAGTTTAAGGTGACAGATGCAATTACTCCCTGCACTAAAATCTTACATTCTTTTGTCAAAGAATTTTCAGGAAAGGGATTACTCACTTGCATACTTCTAATCTCCTCTCCCACACATTACGAAGAGTATAAATACAAATTACTACTTTTTATGTTTTAATGCCTAGGTGGCAAAATCAGTCATTCCAACTGATGATGTTAAAGCGAGCCAGGGTTTATTCTAAACAGGTTTATTCTTTTCTAAGTGTCACTTTCTGGTAGTTTTGTCTTTCAAGAATATGTAAAATGTCAGTACCTACTACATAATGTTTAAAGTGGTCCCTAAGTTAATACCAAAGATTTCCATTTTCCCAGAGGGTTTAACAGTTACCTCAGTGATAAGGGGCTCCCCTTGGTAGGAAGCAGAAGCATACCTGAGTTGTAGTGAAATCACAACCCAGAGAATTTCAAGTGGAACTTGCCATGTTTAGAACTCTGAGACTAAATAAGTACATCTGTTGCAGAGTTAATAATGCACTAGAAGCCTAAATGACATAGAGAAAACCAGCATACCTTGCCCCGACGGGTCCTTGCTACCCTCCTCCATCACCACCATTAATGTTCATAGATGGCAAAGTAATTATCCAAGTTGCATGACTATTTGTATGCAAATTTTGTAATAGCCTATCTAAAGGCAGTCATAATCTGAGATTCTCATGATTTGATGTTTAATTGTTGGTATTTGCTAATGTCACTTCTCGTTTAAAATGGCTTCTGGAAAATGCTATCATTTGGCTGAAATATATTTGTACCATGGAAGTGCTAGAATGCAATTCCCACTGCTTCTGTATCAGAACCTATTTAAATAACTTTTGTACAGCAGTTGCGTTCTTACCCAGCTTCCCCTTGACTGATTTGCCAGACCAGCCAGGGCTCGGCTGCCCCGCTGAAATGTACTATTGCCAATCATGTATTGACTATTGTTAGCTGGTCACTCGCCCTTGGTCTCCCAGTGCTGTTCTGCTTTCCCCCACAGACTTGTGTGCTTTCCAAGGCAGTTGTGAATGTTCCCAAATCAGAAATACCAGTTAAATTTATATTATGATGACGTAATTATTTTAATTATTGTATAATTGTGAAAAAAGTTGAGTGTGGAAGAGTTGTTCTCTGATACAAATTGGTAAAAGCAAATCTCTTTCTTAGTCATTCTGCTAAACTGATGTGAGTGAGTCAGTTGGAAAAATAATAGTAAAATTCAAGAAACCTTCTATACTCAGATTTTTCCAAAAGCGTCTTTACAGCTACTTCATTTTCAAGAAACTTGAATTAAAATCCTCCTCCCATGAACTGCCTTTTAGAAAATGAGCTGATCCATTACCGACTGTTCCGATTGCATTAGATGTGAGGGTGTCTCCTACGGTTTTGAAAACTATTATTGGCTCCGTTGGGTACCTCAATGCAGAAGCTGTAGTGAAGGCTTCATCAGCTTTCCCTTCTAGGCATCTTCCGTGGGCCTTTCTTTAGTTGCCAAAAGCCCTTTCCCTACCAACTTTCAGCTTCTCTGAATTCCATAGTCTAGAGATACATGCTTGCCCCTTAGCCTACGGGGATGGAATGGTATAACAGTCTATTTAAAAATAATGTCACTCTTTCATCTTAAACTGAAATGCCCGTTTTTCTACATCTTACAGTCACCTTAACCAGAAAACCCAGTTTGAAAATCCAGTGGAGGAAGCCAAAAGGAAAAAGCAGTTAGGACAGGCTGAGACCGGGTCTTCAAAACCAGGTAAAGTGTTTTCCCCAATCTTTTCTTCTGAGAATGCCTTGTAAAATTTATATACTGAATTAATGAAAATAAGTTTGAATTTTTTATTGTTGAGACGTTGAGGTTCAACAGAGAAGGTCTAATTTTTGTCACTGTAAAGATAGGAATAATCTTAATAAAACATCTAAACGTTTTGAGAATACTGCAATTTTCCCATGCCGCTTAGATGGAAAGTGTGAAATTGTTGGCAAAAGGTATTGAATAGCTTTGTTATGGGCTGAGGTTGTGATATAAAGATTGCATTGTTTCCCAGTGTTTCAGGCCAGGACAGTCTGAGCTCTGTAATCCAGTATGAGCTTCCCCCAAGTGAATGCTTATGTCTAATGTGTGTAACCATCCAGGATTCTTTATTAACTGATAGAAATAAATCCACCATATAATTTGCCTGTATCATTGATTCTCAAGTGGGAAGGCAGGGCATCAGGATCATTTGGGGAATATTTTTAAAATACATAGGTCCTCACATTTTGATGAGCCTAGCCATACGTATTTTGAAAAAGCTGCCCGGAAATTTCTTACATTCTACTCATCCCTTCCCATCTCTTCCTCCTCCTCCATCTGTCCCGATAACCAGGGTTCTGTCTGTACGATCATACTGTACTAATCAAGTAGGCCCCTCACGCCTGTTGTCCACGAGAGAAGCGCTTGTTCCTTCTAGCTACTCTTCAGAAACATAGTCCTGTCCTTGAAGTTTTGCATTTGATTTAGCAAGCATTTTTATTTAACAAATATTTTTGAGCACCTACTGTATGCCCAGTGCTCTGCCAGTCACATGGTGTTCAAAAACGATTGGGAGTAAGACAGGTCTTGCCCCCAAGAGTTCACATTCAGACGCAGGAAATCAGTGGTCGCCATATATGATGTTGGGTGCCATCCTCGGAGAGCAGTTAAGTGTGCAGAGGGTGCAGCAGGTGTGAACCCCAAATGCATAACCTTGGATGAGTTCCCCAAACTCTTTGTGCTTCTGTTTCTCCGTCTATGAAATAGGAATAAGAATAGTATTTACCTCTTAAGGTGGTTCTGAGCATGCAAATTAACATGTGGAAAGTGCTTACAGTGCTATCTGGCAAATGGCAGCCAAGAAATACTAGCTTTCATTGTTATTAATAGAGCTGTACATGTTGTATTAATAGAAATGTATTAATAGGTGGCATAAAGGAGGGAGTGCTCACCTTTCCTTTGGTGGAGAAAGTCAAGGACACAGAGGAACTTTCAAAGCAGAGGACACATTAGAAGTGGATCTTAAAGTGTCAGGAAAAGTTAAATCAGACGGATGATCATTTTAGAGGAGCAAGAAGGCATGCCAGGTAGAAGGAACCGAATGTATAAAACCACAGGTGCATGAAATGGTGGTCCAGAGGCCGGAGAACAGAGAGGAATGGCTAGAACATAGAGTATTTGTGGGGTGGTAACAAGAGATGAGGTGGTAGGGAGAGGCAGCCACGAGAAGGAATGAGTTTCAACAAGAAGGTGAGTGGTTGTGTCCCATGTTGCTGCAAAGTCCAGAAAGGCAGAAAGTGAAAAGTGTGCCTGCGTGACAGTGCGGAGGTCATTTGTCACTCTGGCAAAAGCAAGTGGAAGGGAAGTAAAAATGCGGTAGAATGAATAGGGAATGGTGGGTAACGAAGTGGAGGCAGGGGTACAGGCAACTGTTTTGATACCTTTGAAGGAGGGTAGACTGAGGACACTAAGTGGAGAGAAACATGAATCCCCACCGCACATAAGGAAACCGAGACTTTAGTAAAGAGAAGACTTTTGTTAGAATCATAGTGTCAAACCAGAATTTGCACTTAGTTTGACTGAGTTTGAATTCAGAGTTCTTTGTATTATAATATACAGTTCCTGAATGCCCATGTCTTCATGACACGTACCAAGGGAGATCTTCCACCCTCACTAAACTCTGAGCTCCTTGAGGGCAGGAAGCGTGTGCGCACGCACGTGTGTGTGTGTGTGTGTGTGTGTGTGTGTGTGTGTGTGCGCGCGCGCGCACGCACGTGTGTGTTATTAATCTAGATAACCAGGGACTCTCCTATGAGCTGGGCAGTAAAAGGAGAATAATGACTCCGCCTTTGTCTTTCAGGAGCTCACAATTTAGGCAGGGAAATAGACAACTAATTTTAGTACAGTGTGATAGCTGACATAACAAAGGAGAAAATTTTGGAACAAAGGAGAGAGAGATTAAATTTGGCCACGGAGAGGGCAAGAAAAGCTTCCTAGAAGGGATGAAGTTATGCTAGTTCTTGAAGAATGATGGCCACCATTTCTTGAGATACTGGGTCAGGTACTCAGTTGGATGCTTTGTATGCATCATCCCATCTAAGCCTCAGAATATCTCTGCAAGGTTGTTACTATTATGGTCCCCATTCAGATGCCTTGATGGCGTCAGGTCAGCCATTGGGTGCGTCCATTCCAGGGATGTGCTTGCCGCAAGGACAGAAGTACCCGAGTTTGTGAGCCAGGAACCTCCTTCTTTAGATAGTGTGGATGTGTTTGTGTTCATCTGCATTTATTGAGCACTTACTGTTTGCCAGGCCCCGTTGCCTCTGCTTTTGATGCTTGATCTAGATTAATCCCTGTAACAATCCCCTGATTTGGGTACTATTATCCCTATTTTATAGATGAAGCAACTGAGAGGTTAAAAGGTCAAATAACAACAAAAAAATAAAAATAAAATGTCAAGAAACATTCCAAGATCACTCAACTAAATCCCACAGCTTGTATTTAAAATCAGATATTTTAGAATCAAGACTGTTTCTTTGCTTTTCTTATTCTCCGTTCCCTGTGTTTAATTCTGATAAGACCTAATTCTGACCGACTTCTCATCAGCTTGGGCGGTTTTATTAATATTTTTCAAAATTAGGTATTAGCCAGAATTCCGCCCTCTCCCTTTTAATGTTTGCACATCTGGATCTCATCTGTCATATGCTGATTTTCTAGTTCCACCCTCAGGAGCCAGTCTTGTGCCAACATTCATGAGGACTAGAGCATGAGACAGCTCACCAGAAGTATCACGATATTTGAAGTATCACAATTAAAAATGAGAAAGGTACATTTCATCAGATTTTTGTCCTCAACTGCCTATGTACACGGTCATTAAGCAGATGATCTATCTTGTCCACAACCTGGTAGGCGACCCCAGTGGGCAGTCCTAATCAATTTACATGACTGAATGGGCTTTGGCTGTGTCAAATAATTTCTTTAAGTAATATTTTGTTCAGGGGCGCCTGGGTGGCACAGCGGTTAAGCGTCTGCCTTCCGCTCAGGGCGTGATCCCAGCGTTCTGGGATCGAGCCCCACATCAGGCTCTTCCGCTATGAGCCTGCTTCTTCCTCTCCCACTCCCCCTGCCTGTGTTCCCTCTCTCGCTGGCTGTCTCTATCTCTGTCGAATAAATAAATAAAATCTTAAAAAAAAAAAAGTAATATTTTGTTCAGAAACGGGTGGCTAGTTGGAATGTCAGAGGCTCAACAAGGGCTCAGCTCAGCAGCGCACAGAGAGATCGCCAGCAGCGCACAGAGAGATCGCCAGCAGCGCACAGAGAGATCGCCAGCAGCAGGCTGGCTGGCCAAGCTCCGGGAGGCCTCCCAAAATAGTGGCTACGGTGGTCAACGCACTGCCGTCTGGAGTGTAGCCCTCCACTTCGAGAAGCCCAAAATAGCTGATTTTTTTTCTTTTTTCTTGCCTTTCTTTATTTCCTTCCTTCCTTTCTTTCTTTTCTTTCTCTTTTCTTTCCCTTTCCCTTTCCTTTCGTGTCAAGTGCTTTTATTTTAAGAGGTCAGCAAAGCTGGGAAGAACAGGTCAAGTAAAGTAGACCTACTCCCACCGCAAGCCTGCCTTTGTCAGTGTCTTCAGGACAGCCCTTCCTGTCCTTGAGGGAGCTGTTTACACCGCACAGTCCCTGCTGCCATATGGGGCAGCCCCAAAGATGACTCTTTTCTAGCTGGCAACAGGCTTTAATGTACCTCTTAGAGCCCTTCGCCGAGAGGGGCAGCAGCAGCTCCACACAGACATCTCTGGGCTCCGTACCAGGGCCGAGGGTGAGCTGTGTATGAAACAGGACACCTCTGTCGATTGGAATCATCAGGGAAAGGAGCACTGACACCGCGGCGAGCTACCGCTCATGCGCACTAGAGCGGCTGGAACCGGAAAGCACCCAGCAACCAGTGTGGGCCGCACGGCGGAGAAATCGGAGGCCCCATAGATGCCGGTGGAAATGTAAAACGGTGCAGCCTCTTCGGAAGAGTGTGGCCGTTTTTGAAAACGTGAAACATAGCTACTCTAGGTTTATGGCGAGTGCTGCCCTTCTAGTCCTGGTAGGTACAGAAGAGGAATGAAAATGTACGCCCACGCACAACCTCGTACAAGAACAGTCAGAGCAGCATTACGCATCGTGGCCAAAAAGTGGAAATACCCCAGCTCTCCGTCAACTGAAACATGGCTAAGTAAAATGTGATCTATCCCTACAGCGGAATATTATCTGGCAGTAAAAAGGAGTAAAGAGTTCACACATGCTAAAACACAGATGAACCCCAAAAACGTGACGTCACGTTCAGTGAAAGAAATCATTCAAAAGACCACATATTCCATGCCTCCATTTATATGAAATGTCCAGATTGGGCAGAGCTGTAGACAAAACATAGCTCAGTGATTGCCTAACACTAGGGTGTGTGAGTGCAGGTGAGGGAGAAATGGGGAGTGGCTGCCAACTGGAATGAGGATTTCAGGGCAGGGGGTTCCTAAAGTTAGGTGATGGTTGCACAACGTTGACTTGTACATTTTAAGTGCCTCATTATCATATGTGTTTATATCTCAATAATAAGTATTAAATATTTGGCAGCAAATGTTAGACCATCTTTTTAAAAGGTAATTGAAACGGTGCTTTGTAAGTTACTAATCACACAATTAGATCTTTTCCCAGTTCTCAAAAGTGCCCCTCCACGGTGTAGGAGAGGAAGGGAAAGACAAGGAGCTGTATAAATTCGTTATTTACAAATATGGATCACTTTCCGTTTTAGGATCAGCTGAGGAAACCTCTAAAAATAGGCTTTTCAGTGGAGCTGTGTTTGTTTTCTTCCCAAAATATTCACTGAGTACGAGTAAAAGGAAAAGAAACATGAAACTATTTACTGAGAGTTCAGGAATTCATGCCTTCATCAGATACGAACTGAGGGCCGCCGAAAGGCTGAGTTGTGAATTATAAAAAGTTCTCAGTATATCTCAGTATATTCTTTTTCGTAAGTGTGTGGCAGTTGCCTTCATGTTCCCAGAATAGTGTTTTCTCAGTAGAGCTCAGTAGATGCTTATTTAAATGAAATGTGCAGCTGAATGGTGTCCAAGACTTTCAGGAATTTAATAATAAAGGTTGTCCCTCGGTGCATCATTTTGACTTCATATGAAGGACTCTTTGGGTTGAGAAAAAGTACAAACGAACAAAACAATGAGGTGCTTTTACCTTTCAAACAACGTAGAGGAGTCCTAAAAGAGACTTGCGAGTCATTGGCTAAGTTTTTTTTTTAATAGTTTATGAATTTAAATTCTGTTTCATAACATTAGATTCTCTCTAATGTGCTTCCCTTTATAGTTTCTCATATTTAAGTTATATAGTCTATCCTAAAGGTTGACTTTAGGGGCCATGTTCCTTGTTTTTGTTTTTGTTCTCAAACCCCTTTCTCATTTTGGTATAGATATGGAAAAATCCCACTTCACTCGTGATCCGTCCCAGCTGAAAGGTATCCTTATTCGAGCAGCATTGAAGAAAAGCACAATGGGATTTGGTTTTACCATTATTGGGGGAGATAGGCCTGATGAGTTCCTACAAGTAAAAAATGTGCTGAAAGATGGTCCTGCAGCTCAGGATGGGAAAATTGCACCAGGTAAGGAATTTCTCAGCATGATTTGAAGAGCAGTGATACTGTAATAAAAACCACAGTGAAAAGGTTTGGTTTACATATATATGTATAAAACTGACATGTAATAAATATGTATTTACATATGTAATAACTATATATGCATGTATTACATATATCATTTATATATAGAGAGAGAACTAGATTATACAACTGGGGAGGGAGATTCCTATATTAAAACAGTTTATCTTCTAAATTCAGTGCATACTAGTTTTGAGGGAGGGCCATTTTTTATGAGTAAGTATACACCTAGAGAAAGCATATTAAATGTATCGATTTTTTTGAGTAATTTGTGTCATCTCAGGATAACCCCTCGAGTGTGCTAAGATAAAGGTTGATTAATCATCTCAGAGACCTGTTCGGTTGTTTTTCTTCGATGATGTAGGGTCCTTCGGGAGCTATCTAACATGTACCTATAATCTTTCTTGAAAAATGACCCATTGTGATGTTTAGAGCGAGAGCAAACAAATGATGTCCCACAGTTTTTCCCCCAGTTTTGTTTTGTTTGATTTGGTTTGGTTTTTGCTTCCTTAGTCTTACGGGCTGTTAGTAAAATTAAACTCCTATGTTAAGAATTATAGACATGAAATTACCGTTTTTACAGAGCCGTGTAAATTTGTCTTTTATGTAGTTTTCCCAAAGTCTTTACTTGGTAATTGTTAGATACTTTTATACGGCTGCCAGTTTTTAGGGCTGAGGGGGTTAGAGGAAGTTCAAGAACAGTTACAGTTATGGGGGAGGTTTAAGCACTTTTTCCCAGAGGTTGTTACTATGCCACCAAGGTCGCTTCTTAGACTGCCTGCTAATGCAAATGTGTCCCCCCATTTGGACGATTCAGTTGCCATGGTATTTTTGATGACAGATACCAGCTTATTTTCATTTAGGATATGGCATCTCTCATATTATGCTTTCCCATTTAAGACTTAAGAAGCTTAAAACAAGAGACTTAATACAAGAAAACTTAAAATAATCAAAAGTTATATTTATAAGGAAAATTATTTGCTCTCTTCTTTATGACTTTGTAAGTTTAACAAACTCTAGAGAGTAAAATTACTAGTAAAATTTTTTAAGCTCTCAGTTTTGATCTTTTTTTTTTTTTTAACATTTTGTCCCCAGAACACATTTGGTAGCTGTCGTATGTGCTGTCAGGGTTTCATAACGTAGATGCAGATTTGTCTAAAACTGATGTCTAATGTGCATAGCAATACAATACTTCCTTGGAAATTCTGGAAACTTTTACTAGGGGAGGAAAAGTCCAAGCTTTGTTTCTTCTTAGTCTAATTTCTGTGTCGTCTTAGATGATGAAGCACATTTCTGCACACTTTAACGTTTGTTTTTAAATACCATTTATGTTGATTTTTTCGAGCCTACATGCAATCAGAACAAATTAAAGCACCTTTATTTGGCAATAACCTTTTAAATAATCATATTCAAATAAAAGCAGCAAATGGATGAGACATTAGAGGGCAGATTTTTCAAGTTAAGGCTGCATTAAAAAAAAAAACTCACCACTGATGAATGTCAAATAGTAATGATTCTGCCACAGAGTGGTCGTAATAATGTAAAGTCAGGAAAGCAAAACCAGCTTCTTCAACGATCCGTTTAGCTGACTTTTCAGTGTCTTAAATGATACGTTCTTTGCTTGTGTTGGATTCTCCTGTCGCTCGTTTCTCCTTTCAAAATCTGAATTACAATAAATTGAAAATCTATGATAAGAAAGATGCCAAAGGAACGTACATTCATAACATCACATTATTCTAATCTTCAGCCCTAAATTTTTCAAACTAGAATGAATTTTTAAGTACCCTGTAATTACTGGCCTCTTAAAATCAAGAAATAGAAGATCGCCTGTTTGTACAACTAGCCGATGGAGTTATTTGCTCCTTTTCTCTATGCTGAATACCGACTACCGTGAACTAGCTTCGCGCAGCCGCGTAGGTAGGACTCAGAGGAGATACTAACAATGACAGTCTGAATTCAGTTATTTTCCCAATGATTCCCTTGAACTTGAGGTCCTAACTCTTTGCTGCAAAGATAATTAAGGTTTTATACATTTCTATGCTTTTTAGAGAAGAACCACCGAAGGGAGAATGACGTGTCTGTGTTCAGAATCTATCTTTTCAGCAGTTAATGACTAGTAAGAGGTTTCCAGAATTCAAATTTGGATGATACATTTATTTTTGTCCCGTCCCGCCCCAACAAGACATTAACTTGCTTGGTGGTTTTAATATTTTTAACACGATTATGTCTTCACAGGTGATGTTATTGTAGACATCAATGGCAACTGTGTCCTTGGTCACACCCATGCAGATGTTGTCCAGATGTTTCAGTTGGTACCCGTCAATCAGTATGTCAGCCTCACCCTGTGTCGTGGTTATCCGCTTCCTGATGACAATGAAGATCCTGTTGCGGACATTGTTGCTGCTACGCCTGTCATCAATGGACAGTCATTAACCAAGGGAGAGACTTGCACGAATACTCAGGATTTTAAGTCAGGAGCAGTGGTCCTGGACCAGAATGGAAAACCGGGACCCACCTTGATCAGCGACCGTCTCAATGGACCCTCGGATCTGAGCGAGCAGCGAGCATCCCTGGCGTCATCGGGCGGCTCCCAGCCCGAACTAGTGACTATCCCTCTGATGAAGGGCCCGAAAGGCTTTGGGTTTGCAATTGCCGACAGCCCAACAGGACAGAAGGTCAAAATGATATTGGATAGTCAGTGGTGTCAAGGCCTCCAGAAAGGGGATATAATTAAGGAAATTTACCATCAAAATGTGCAGAATTTAACCCATCTGCAAGTGGTAGAGGTGCTAAAGCAATTTCCAGTAGGTGCAGACGTACCATTGCTTATCTTAAGAGGAGGTGAGTAAAAGCACAAGGAAAAGTCTTCATTGTTCTTGCATCTGTATCTATTTTTTTTTAAAGATTTTATTTATTTAACAGAGATAGAGACAGCCAGTGAGAGAGGGAACACAAGCAGGGGGAGTGGGAGAGGAAGAAGCAGGCTCATAGCAGAGGAGCCTGATGTGGGGCTCGATCCCAGACACCGGGATCACGCCCTGAGCCGAAGGCAGACGCTTAACGACTGAGCCACCCAGGCGCCCCTTGAATCTGTATCTATTAATCGTCCTTCCTTCCAGGGCAGAATCTCTCCTTTCCCAGCAGACTTAGCTGGTAATTAGTGTGCCTTTTCTTTAAGGTTCTGTCCGACTGCTTCTGTAAGCACTATCTTTTGCAGCAGATTTTTTAGTTATTAGTGGTTTCATTCGTGTCCGTTATGGATTTTCTTCCCTCTGTATTCTTTTTCGAATCTGATTTATGGCTTTAGTGATTAGAGAGAGTCACAGCATTATGCTACTTCGAATGAAATATATCCTCTTCATTTCATTTTCTGTGTTGATGGCAGTAATAGAAGTTGACGCTTTCAACCTGTGGTTCTTGCTCTGAGCCTCTGTGATGTACTGAGGGTGTTTTGAAGGAGCCGGCGTCTCTGCGAATAAGCAAGGTGTTGGATGGTGTGAATCTGTTCTGTAAAGCAATCGTGATAGCTCGTGCTCATGAAGCTTTTCTCTTAAGCTTTAGTATCTGTCCATCAATGTGAATGAAACCCCACAGTCCTCGTGTGAGAGAAATACAATTTTTATTTTCCAAGGTCATCAGCTGACTTGAACTGCTCGCGGGCGGACAGAGATCCAGTTCCGAGGACTAATCATAAAGTTGCATTTTGATGGGCTTTCTTAAATCCCTACCTATGAATGACGAGTATTTTAAAGAATAAAATGGTAGCCCTTCACACTTCTCTCTCTGGCTTGTAGTTTTCATTTTGGAGGCAAATGAGCAGTCTAACGTCATTGGGATGTTTTTCACATTTCTCATGTCTCGGAACTATTTTTGTTTCTTCTCTGGGTGCTACGGCAGAATGTGCTCAGAGTAGGGGAAGATCTCTTTGTGAGGGCTGGAGGGCTATCCAGGATTCCAGCAAAAACAACAAAAAGACCAGGGTTTGGTGTCAGGCCTAATGTCAGTTTCCTGCCTCGCTGCCTCTTCTGCGGTATGAGGAAGTAATATGATCTGTGTGAGTCTTTGTTGACCCGATCTATAAAGTGGCAGGAAAAATGAAGTGAGATAATATATGGACAACGCCTGGCACACAGCGGGTGTTGGCCGTAGAATTTACCAGCCTACTAAAAGTCGAAGTGAGCCTTGTCATCAACACGAGTAGTATTTGTGATCTGAAAAATGCTTCCTCTGTTTTTAAAATTTGGCTTGTTTTTTTCAAGGTCCTCCTTCACCAACTAAAACTGCCAAAACGGTGAGTACACAGTGGTCCTCACACGCTTCTTCCCAACCCAGCGAGAGAGACGCGGCGTCCCCCTCCGTAAGGGCAGCGCTCTGCGGCGGTGATTGTCCACTGGGAGAAGTGAGGAGGCGCCGTGCCCCGGGCTTGTGTCAGAAGCTCTGGGGAAGCGTGTGGGTTGGAGAGGAGGTGTGCTGTCCTGGTTAAGTATTTCTGCTGAATGCTAGCCGTCCACACTGCCAGCAACCCTGGCCTCTAAATGGTAAAGCGTGAGGACACCGACGTGCCCACTTAGAAGTCCTTCTGCTTTCTTTGCGTTTCAGAGGAGCAAGGGTAAGGAAGGGGCTAAACGTTAGGGCAGATAATAAAACCTGGGACATCTTCTCCCTGACGCGCAGAGAAGCCGCGATACGGCGTCACATCGTTTCCTGGGGACAGTAAATACCCACAGTGAGATAACCTCCTCACAGTGGACTGAACAAGACTTTCTAGAGTGATTGTGGCCTCTGTGCTCAGTTTGCTTGTTACCAAAGTGATGGGCTGTCAGACTTGAAACAGTGTTCTCTTTGGCATTCTTCTGAGTAACTGAGTAGCCTATTTAAGGGCCCGTATAGCAAATAAGACCTAAAAAAAGGGTACAGCAAACAGTGCCAGGAAAGACAGTGTGCTAGGGGCAGATGTGTGGCTGCCGAAATAGCCACATTACGTGGGTATGGCTATAAAGACAATTATGTATAAAATCCTAATTTAGTTCTACTTTGCTTGATTGGGAGTCCGTCATCTCACAATGGAAAGACGGGCTTCCATAGCCATACACCATGGGCTATTAAAGGAAAGCCCAGCCGATAGAAAATGGGTGAACTCTTTCTGCTCCACCCAATAAGATCCTCTACAAATCTGCTGTCTTATGGCCCAAAAAGAAAGAAACATTCTGCGCTTCTGTAGACTGTACCACTTACGGCCAGCGTGACCAGAAATGCTTTTTGTCTACGTAGTTACAGTCGCACTGTGCTTTTCTACGTTTCTCTGGTTCCTCTGGTCATTAGTTTTTAACTCCCGTGCCACCAATCTATTTCATAACGGGCACCAGTGCAGCCGCGGTGACCCCAGTGCTTTATGACCGAGGACCGGGCGCTTCTCTTGTCTTCCTGCCCCCTGACGGGGTCTGGGTCAGTGACTCTGGGACAGCACTTTGTAGGGACCGTCCTCACCCCACTAAGCTGCCGCTGCTCCTGAGGCCTAGTCCGCATTCGTTATTTTATCACAAACATCCCTAATCTGCCTCCCCCGGCAAGAACGCAGAAAAGGCGGTTCTCAAAACCGTATTTGTTTTCTTGGGCTGTTATTGGGTCTCTTTTTTTTTTTTTTTTCCAAATTTTATTAAGTCATTTGCCTGGCTGTTATTTTGGGAGAATGGGAAAAACACGAGCACAATGCCCCCGTTTGCCCTTACCGGATTGTCCGGCGCGATTGTGTGTGTTTCCTTCATGTGTCTGAATGGGCCCTGTGGGGTTTTCATAGTGTCCTCTTTATAGCCCCCCGTAGAGGTACCACTTCCTATTCCATTTTCTGAGAAGGAGTGGCATCTCAAACATCTGCACTGGGGATGAAACCGAGTGGGGAGGTGGGGCAGATCAAGAATTTCACGAGGCTGTTCGCTTGGGGGCCCCCCTCTTGCCACACGCTCCCACCCTGGGTTATGTCCCTGCCCATCTTCTTCGCAAAGTCAGTTTGTGTCTTGGGGGGAAGAAAAGGGCAAGATTGCGTAAACTGAGAACGCATTCAGGCCCTTCAGTTGACAGCAGTATAAATCTTTTCGAATTTAAGTTAAATATGTTTTAACCAAGTGCACACGACTGTGAAGGTAAATTCCTACAAGACTGCAGATATGCTGTGGCTTTGACCCTGCCACCCCCCCCCCCCACTGTCATCAGTTGACACACCGGTTCACACAATAGTTTTATGAACTAATCAACCACCTGGTTTTCTAAAATACTAAGTAAGGCCCTTTTCCATTTCAGAAAACAGATAAAAAGGAAAATTCAGGAAGTTTGGAGGCCATAAATGAGCCCATTCCCCAGCCTATGCCTTTTCCACCCAGCATTGTCAGGTCAGGATCCCCGAAATTGGATCCTTCTGAGGTCTACCTGAAATCTAAGACTTTATATGAAGATAAACGTAAGTAGTTGTGGAATATTTCAGGAGAGCATGCAACAAAATCAATTTGAATTTTCTAAAAACCTGGGACCCTCCCATCTTTCAAAACCATGTTGAAAAGTGATTCCTTCATTCCCATTTTCATGACTCTGGGCTTCTTCCATTTATATTCAACATTCATTCATTCTTTTTTTTTTTTTTTCAAAACCAGGGATTAAGTGCCTACTTACCTAACACCAGAGTAGGTGATGGGAATACAGAGATAAGTAGGTTCCATAGGCCCTGCGCCCAAAAAGATGATTAAACCTAAACGGAAGAGACAAAAATGTAATCAAAGAAGTATGCATAAATAAGTCCAAATGAGCCTCACTGGGACCCAAAGGAGGAGATGGTCAATTTTACCACTGGGGGTGGTAGGAAGTGTCAGATACCACTTCATGTAGGGAGTTAAGCCAGAACCACGTCTTCAAAGACGAAGAGGTATTTATGAGACAGAGCAAAAGGGAAAGAAAGCAGTAACCTTTGCACATTGACCTTGCGTGGCCTGGGTTCTGCAAGTAGCCCAGTTTGGCTGGGTGCAGTTGGCACGGGAAACCGGAGGGGCGAGCAGCAGGCTGGGGAGGGCAGGTGAGGCCGTTCCGAGGAAGCCGGACCCATCACAGGAGGATAGAGAGCCGCGGAATGGTTTAACTCTGTGCAGGAATGATCACCTCGGACTTGCGTTTCAGAGATTTTCCCAGCAGGAGTAGGAGGGTGGTGAATCAGAGAGTGTGCAGCCTGAGGAGGAAACAAGAGTAGACTGCTCAGAGGAGCCCCGGCTGAGAGGTGATGAGCAGAGAGCGTGCAGAAGGCAGAAAATCATTTTTGTGCTAATTTACTGAAAATGATCAATCTTTTCCAAAGTAAAATTGCAGATTAGGGAGGCTTAATTTTTTTAAATTAATTTGTTTCTGAGAAATAGATCTAAATCTACCTTGGAAACTGTGTACGCAGGTGGGAAAATTATGTATAATCAGCTTCATAGTTATTTAACCAATTCCAGATCTTTACCTTGATAGGCCCATACCCTATTCAGAGAGATGAAAACCAGATGCCAACACAGCAATGCAGTAATTTAAATTGATAGAACTATCTGGAGCATCCCCTTTCTTTTGACTTGCCATTCATAGCCCGATATATTAGTATTGGCAGAAACTACCCAGCCCCTTTGGGCCGTACCCAGGAAGTAACTGAGTTGGGCTCAAGAGTCTTTTATCCCTAAAGTTCTGTCATTCTAATAGGAATCGTTTCTGAAAAGAGACTGCTTCTAAGGACATTTGTCAAGATTTACCCTATCTGGTATCTCAGTTTTTTATGGTTCCCCGACATGTTTCTAGCAAACACTTCTTGCTTGTGTATAACATTAATATTTTCTTGAAGATCAAATTATTTTGGGCGTGAAGTAGATTTTCCGGACTTAATAGTCTGATGAATGTGACCTGCCCTTGGGGGGCAGAATAGGGTGGGTGAAGAGCGTGGCCCCTAGAAATCCAGCTGGCTTGAAACCTCAGTTCTGTCATTTACTTGCTGCCCGACACTGGGCCACTTACCTAGGCCTCAGTTTCCACAGCTAGAACATGGGGCTAATGTTAGGTGTTAGCGATCATTATTTTCTTTTAAAAGAATCCATTTGCAAAATTAGGCTAAGTGAATATGGAATGCTTTTCAGTAACAAAGATATTAGTTTAGGAGTAGAATTAAGGCATTTTATGGGCTCTCTTTTCCTAGGGTTTGTCCAAATGTTAATTTAGATAATTTGTACCTATCAAATGTCAAACTTAAATTGGATGATTCTGCATTTAATATCACAACATTGATTTGAAAGCATTAGGACTTAATGGCAGTGTAATGGGAAGTGGGGGTAAATGTTTCTGAGCAATCTCGATACAAAGTTTTTGTGTTTTTTTTTTTAAAGATTTTATTTATTTATTTATTAGACAGAGAGAGAGACAGCCAGCGAGATAGGGAACACAAGCAGGGGGGGTGGGAGAGGAAGAAGCAGGCTCCCAGCGGAGGAGCCTGATGTGGGGCTCGATCCTAGATTGCCGGGATCACGCCCTGAGCTGAAGGCAGCCGCTTAATGACTGCGCCACCCAGGCGCCCCCAAAGTTTTGTTTAGAGCTGAAAACAAAGACTTAGGATTGAATTTTTTTTTTGTACTAGTATGTAATGGTATGTTCTTGTGTAAGTTTTCACATGCCAGAAAGTTCTGAGGTTATAGTTTATTGAACTCTATAATATGCTCCTACTAAATAATGGCATTGTGTTATTGTAATCCTTTTTAAATAAATCGAAGTATTTTGTTTTACCTATTTATTTTTATATTTTTCTGGTTTTCCTTAGCCCCAAACACCAAGGACTTGGATGTTTTTCTTCGGAAACAGGAGTCGGGGTTTGGCTTCCGGGTACTGGGAGGAGAGGGACCGGACCAGTCTGTAAGTTCAGATGCTTCGGGATTTGTCCATTCCTATGAACTTTTAGGTAGCTGTTTGGTAGAATATGGTGCTTTTGTTCTTTTTTTTTTTTCTCTCTCTCTTTTTAAATATTTTGTTTTCTCTAAGCATCTCATGAATGAGAGGAAGAACGGCATTTCTGCTGGTGTGGTGGGCTCTCCGTAACTTTGGTGGGGCCGAGGCGAGAACTGAGTATGTTCACTGTAAATTGGGCAGTAATTAATTTCTGTCTTTCGCTATGTGCCTACAGCTTATTTTCAATGTTTATTTCCCTTTGCCTTTGTTAAATTTTAAGACCTTTGCCTTCTCTAAGAAAGAAGCATCCTGTTTACCCCCATCGGTCTGTCCTTTGACTGATTGCTCCATAAACAGGTGCATGCGCCTGTGTGTATTATGTCACTTACGCATGTTAATGGGTTGACATTTTCATGCTCAGTACTTTGCGTGCCATTTCATCTGCTATACCTACAAAACTAGGAAAATATAAAATAATTGATGTTTCTGTTCAGAAAGCACAAGGGTTGTGTTTGTAAAGCATTTGAAATCTAGAACTATATACATGATTCTCACATAAAATTGAGAGAACAAATGTAATGGGTTCTATTTTTAAGTTTTGCCCTTAGTTTGAGTGACAGAGAAGTAATGTGCTTTGTAGAGTTGGAGAACATATTTAAGTTTTTTCTGTGTAATATGAGAAAGACATTATTATCATGCTTGGAAGTTAGGTGAGTAACAATAACTTTTTAAAATGACAGGCTTCTTTCTATTTCTGGATAGAAGAGTTGATTTATGTATTATAAATGTGTTCTAATTAGCCGTATTGGCTATAGTTAAAACAATTATCAGAGACAAATAAAGCTTAAGGCAGGTCGACTTATACAGGGCAGATATACAATAACTTGATCGTTCTTGGTGGGAGACATGATTTTGTTTTAATGCTTCCTATTTTGTGGATACATACAGCGGTGACTAAGACATTTTCAGAGTTTATCTCAAACAACTTGGGAGAAACCCTCCTCTTCAATGTCAGGTTTTAGCAGCTCTGAAACTAGCCCAAACATTCAGGATTCCCTAATTACAGGATTCTAATTGCTGGCAAGCAGAATGAGCCAGATCCATTTACCTCGATGTAAGTGGACCTCAGGCCACTCTGTTCCCCTGAGATATCTACTGCTTTGAGATTGAGGAAAAAGGAATGTTTCTGGGTTGTATAGACTGAATTTCCACCAGTCACCATATGTAACGGGAATTTCTTAAGAATTATCCCAGTTGCTGTGAACCGTGTATAGAAAACCTTTGCTGATGGCATTCAATACACTTTTTTTTTTTAAGATTTTATTTATTCATTTGACAGAGAGAGAGGCAGCGAGAGAGGGAACACAAGCAGGGGGAGTGGGAGAAGGAGAAGCAGGCTTCCCGCTGAGCAGGGAGCCCGATGCAGGGCTCGATCCCAGAACGCTGGGATCATGACCTGAGCTGAAGGCAGACGCTTAACAGCTGAGCCACCCAGGAGCCCCGTTCAATACACTTTTTGTGCTTTTTGGTAGCTACTCCACGGAACTGCATTTTCTGAATTTAGTGTCTTGTTGTATTGATAGAAGTGATAGTGGCACTTTTTAAGTTACTGAACAGCTCTGCATTTTCCTTCTTGTGTGTACTCATCCCTGAAGATCCAGAAGGGATCATGTACTGTGGTTATGTGAAGTGGCCTTTTTGGAGAATGGTCACTTTCTAAGATACTACCTTTCTCAGATGTTCATAGCTGAACTGCAAAATATCTTGGTTTGCGTAGTACTGGGTCAGGAAGTCTTTCACTTCGTAGTTAAAGGTCGTAGTAGATCTTAGTTGACTGCAGAGACCAACCTGCACTTCGTTATCTTATCAGATCTACATCGGGGCCATCATTCCTCTGGGCGCAGCGGAGAAGGATGGTCGGCTCCGCGCAGCTGACGAGCTCCTGTGCATTGACGGTATTCCCGTGAAAGGCAAGTCCCACAAACAAGTCTTGGACCTCATGACGACGGCTGCTCGAAATGGCCACGTGCTATTAACCGTCAGAAGAAAGATCTTCTATGGTGGTATGTGAACCTGTTCCCGCTTTAGAGATTAATCAAGAAACAGAAGAGCCTTAGTCCATTTTCTGTTTGGTTTTGCAGGTTACTTTATTATGCTTAATAGGGTATGAGAGAAGCATCTGATGGGGTCCAGAGCCTCACCGGGGAAGGCCGTGGAAGGTCAAAAGGCTCCAGCAATAATACTACCATCAAAAGAGAAAGAAATCCGGGGCCTCTATATTAAGACTTTATTACCGTATTGACAGATTTTGCCACGGTGGTATTGTAGCTGGGAATATCAGGTTGTCTGTTTTCTTAAAAACAAATACAGTTTTTTAGTCCTATCAAGAGATCCCTTGAGCTGAATATCAAAACATTTTGGATCCTGATGAATTGCTAAATATTCAAAGAGGGCCGAATGTTTCTATTGGAGAAGTTTTCATATACTGTCATTTAACATTAAAAAAAACCATTTATTGAGTGCTTACTCTGTCCAGGCATACGGATTCTTTTATTTAGTCTCTACGACACGGGGATGTAAATACTATCGTCGTTCAGTTTTACAGTTACCCACAGAACAGTCGAGAGACACGTAACTGGTGAGTAGTAGGGCCAGGATTGAAACAGGGAGTTTAATCATAGACCCCAGGGTCTAAACCATTACATGAGGAGGTAAATACATTTTTCTCATCAATAGCTTTGAGAAATATTGCATCGGAATTTTTGGAAGTGAATTCTTGCCACTTTAAGATTTTAAAAAGACAGCCCTGTAGCACGAGCGTGTAAGCCTCACAGAGGTAGGGATGTTGATGCATTTGGCTAACTGCCGTACCCCCCCCACAAAACAGTGCCTGCCCGGCACACGGAGAACATCAACGGGTGTTTGTTGACTTGATGAATATTTGCGTTACTCTTAAAAACGAGGCACTGTTTTTGATTGCAACATCCAAAGGAAAGGCCTGCCTGTGTTCCTAAGTATCAGGCATTTAGAGACTCGTACAGATTTTAATGCGGTGTTGGTTGTGTTGGAGTCAGAACATAACCACGTGTAGTAAAGAATGTGCTCTTGTACGGCTGGAGGTCTCCTGGAAAGCATCGTGAAGAAGTTTTGTCGTAGTTCGATATTATTGGAGGCATTTAGCGAATTCATTATAACCACGCGGTATACAAAAAAAACCAAACCCTTTTTCATTAACGATTGGACGTTGCTGGCACTTTGTTGAAATTCTAAACCATAATCTCAGAATCATGTAGATTTTGAGCCAAAAGAGCACTTACAAGTGGGTATTCCTCCGTGGCCGTGTGTTACGGTTTTGTTAATGATGGCTCGGCTCAAAGTACGGCACAAAATCTGCCTGTTTTTTTAATCAATTAGGACTAACTTGGGTTATTCTTTCTCAAATTCTGATGTCCTACTTGAATAAGAAAAAAAGGCATAAGTTAACTCTCCATTTGCTGGGGATTCCTATGACCTAGTCTATGCCTGGGAGAATTGGCTGTTACAGGCTGGATGGGTCGGCGGAGGGCCCCTGATGGTTAGCGCACCTGGGGTCATCAATCAGGAAGACTGCACCTGTAAAACACATTCTCTAAGACAAGTCCTGTGTTGACAGCTAACTTCTCAGCCAGGGAGGGGCAGCGCCTCGGCCCTGATGCGGTGACCTCCCAGCATCACGAACGTTAGTCCTGCACTAACTTATATTTAAGGCTGATTGCAAAAGGAAATGTACAGCGTCAGTGTTCATTACCAACTTGTCAAAATCCTGCTGAAATTAAGACAGTTGCAAGAAGAATTGGTTTACCAGCAACTTTCATGGAAGCTTCGAAAAGCTTCCTTTAACACGAGAAAACGTATCATTCTTCTGGTTCTATGCTGGCAGAGTATTTAGGCTGTCAGGCACGCCGCTGCAGCTGCAATCCAGTGGGGTCCAGCGCGCATGTGGGGGGATCACTTTTCTATGCTATCGGTTACTCGAATCTACATTTTCCCGTGAGAGGCTTAGCACAGAAACACTGTAGCTAACAAAAATTATGATGTTCCAAAAATATCGGAATCGGTCATGTTTATTATAGAGAAACAACCCGAGGAGGACAGCTCTCAAGCCTTCCTTTCGACGCAGAACGGCTCGCCCCGCCTGACCCGAGCAGAGCTCCCAGCCAGGCCTGCTCCGCAGGAGGCCTACGATGTAGTCTTGCAACGAAAGGAAAACGAAGGATTTGGCTTTGTCATCCTCACCTCCAAAAGCAAACCGCCTCCAGGAGGTAAGGGCTGCTGTATCCTCCTGTCCCTGCAACTTCAGTTTGCTGAGTCTCCCAATGGGCTTCGTGAAACTCATTAGGAATTACGTATCAATTGCCTTAGAGACGTAAGTTTTTAAGAAGGATGAATGTTTTCTTTATTTTCCAAACCAGGCAGTCTGATCCTAAACTTGCAGGCTTCGGGTCCATCTCTCATCTCAGATTCCATAAAATCAGTCTTAGCGGCTCTGTTTGCATCGGGATTACACCATGGCGGAATATGAGGGGCGCGCCCTCTGAGATTCAGCAAAAGGACAGTGCTGAGTTTTCTCAAATAGGGAGACAGAGGCTGTGTTCAGGAGAAACTGTGTATGCAGACATGAATTAAATGCTAGAAGCAGTTGAGGAGAAGCAAAACAGATTAATAGGAAAATCTTGACCCAAATATGTCTTAAATAGTCCTTTTGTGTTTAATCATAATTGCCACATTCCAGCTGTAAAGGAACCTTCTCGAATGACAAGAGACATTCTTACCTTTTATAGATGTGTCATTGAAAGGTACAAATTTTGTCAGAACTTTGAGCATTGATCTAAATATCCTGAACCCAGTTTAACAGACTGTGTTGTCACCTGGGAAGGATGATTATATATATTAATTCCTTCAACAAAGGAGGAATTGCCTCTGGTATGTCCAGGGCTGTTACAATCCAGCAAATCAAATATTTGTCTTGCCTTTCTGTTTCTAAGAAATAATCATCTGTGAATATAATTATAAGATGCAAATGACTGTAAGACGAGAACCAGAAAGTTGAGGTTGATCTATTGTCCTTGTCTGGTGACTTCATTTTTCCGAGTCAAATGGTAAACATCTTTGACCACAGGAAAATGTGTGCTAGCCTTCGCCAGTGGATTTGATTATATCCTGAGTAGTGAGAGCCTCTTAGACGAGATGGTCACTAAAATCTTAGAAAAAGAAGAAAACCCTTTCAGGAGTGTTAGAAGCCAAACCAATTTGCAAAAATCTTGCTAAAATTAATGCCAGTGTGTAAAGGGAGAAGATTCTGTGACATGGATGAGTTATTACGATAGTATCAGGTCACTGCTCACTGATACTAGTTTCCATTTTCCAAAAGCAGTTGCTATGGTAACACTTGGAACTGGAACTCTCTCACTGATGCATTGAGGATGATTATGTGGCCTGTGTTGGAAAAATGAAAGAAAGCAGATTTTTGGTGGATATTGTGTTAAAGCGTTGGAAATCAGTATTTCCCAAACCAAATAACCATTTTAGATAACCCTATTCTTATTCTCACGCCACACAATAATCCCATGCATTCAGATTAACAGAAACAGTGCAAGATTATTATGCAGTGTGATAGATGCTAACCGCTTTTTATACGGAAGATACTCCGTTCCTAGGACTGCTGAAATGAGGGGAGAGTCTAGGGTCCACCATAAAACAAAGGAAGATAGAGGAATTCAGTAAAATAAGTTGCATTACTTATATAGGCTTAACCTTTTTATATTATTCGTTTATATTTAAAATGTATATTGCATTTTAATATATATTAAGTATCTTCTTTTTATTTGTGTATGTTTGTCTATATTTAAATTTTTCAAATACTTTTATATTTATTCGTTTTAGTTGTTTCTTACTATTTTGATGGTTTTGCGTCCCACAGATGCTGGATCTCTGTGTAAGATAGTGTCATTAGCGATTGGGCTCTGTCATCAGACCAACTCAGATTCAAGCCCCGCTTATGTCTTTTAATAGCTGTCCCGTCGTGGGCAAATTACTTACCCTCCAAGAGCTCCCAATTTCCTCTGCAAGATGAGGATGACGATAACACTTCCTGTCTCGTAGGAGTCGGAGGATTAAAGGAGATAATGCATGTGAGCCCTTAGCCCGGACCTTCAGTAAATGTTAGCGGCTGGTGCCCGTGGGAGCTTCTGCTATCGCCATCGTGTTATTTATAAAATTGTTTGTCACTGTCTCTTGCTTTTTTTTTTTAAAGAAACTTCCAAAAGTTTATCAATACTTGAGTAACGAGATGGGAAAGAAAGCCCAATTAAAATGTAAGATGGAGGCAGCAGCTCGTGGGTAGCAGGAAATGAGTGTTTGCAGCTCATTAATTATCAACCTGAATGGTAAATTAGGCTCCCGGTGCCCGTGAATTTTATATAAAGTACTTGAGCTTTTCAGTTATTGGTGCAAACCCAGAATTGGTGATGTCACTGACAGGCTAGTTGGTAATCTCACAGAATGCTGAGCCCTGCAAGCCTCCTTCTTGGGCTCCCACGCATCTCGTATAAATAGAAGGAGGGTCCTGGGGGCTTGGCTGAGGGGCTTTCACTCACAAACACTGAGCAGCAGCTGCAGACTGCCTTACAGAGAAGGTGTGCTTCAGACAAGAGTTAGCACGGGTGAAAAGGCAGGAAAGCTGTCAGGGTAGATCGCTCTTTATGGACCTTGTCTTGGTATAGATTGGTACTCCGTTCAGGATAGATTATTTCTTCCTTCTGATTAAATGTATTTTCTGGTGACATTTGTCCCAAGTAGAGTTCCCAGTCGCCTCTCCGACGCCAGTCATGAAAGTCCAAGATTCTTGGGGCGCCTGGGTGGCTCAGTCGGTTAAGCGTCTGCCTTCGGCTCAGGTCGTGAGCTCAGGGTCCTGGGATGGAGCCCCACATCGGGCTCCCTGCTCAGCGGGGAGTCTGCTTCTCACTCTCCCCCTTCTTGTGCCCTCTCGCGCGCGCTGACAAATAAATAAAATCTTAAGGAGAGCGAGAGAGAGAGAGAGAGAGAGAGAAAGAGAAAGGAAGGAAGGAAACAATGGATGGGGAGAGAGGGAAGGAAAGAAAGAGAGGGAAAAAAAAAGGAAAAGAAAGGAGGGAAGGAAGAAATTCTGAGATTCTCTCCCATTGACTTTTTCCAAGGTCAGGAATCCGGGTCCAGCACCCTTGCTGCGCAGCCCCAGCTCGTGTAAGTGCGCAGTGGGTAGAGTACCTAGAAGAGACCTCTATTTAGGGTGAAAGGGGCTTGGCTAGACTTTGCTTTGCTAGTGCCTCGGAGGCTTCAGTGTTTCTCTTTCCTACCCTGTACTTTCCAGTTCTGGTTGCAAAGGATTCTTTGAGAGGGGACATTTCCCGTTACTGTCCTTTCTGTTCCCGAAAGAAATGTTTTAAGAGCACAAAAGTGACCTCAGCAGCTGGACAAGCCAGGCTGGGAGGCAGATTTAGGCCAAAGAGGAACGAAGACGGATAAATTGGTTTTATGGCAAATGCCCGTGGACTTTGTATACCAATAAAAGCAAGGCAGGATTTCAGGCTTTTCCTGAGCTCCCGATACTCTAGGGTTACCTTGATAACCTCCTGGTTCGTTCAGCAGTTACCCTTCTACGGGTCTCTTTGTTGTTCTTGACTGTTGTGATAATACAGCTGTCGACGCCGAGACTGTCATACTCTGACTACTGTTACCTCCCCTCCTTCACGCGGACAGCTGACTCTTACGGACGTTCTGTGCCAAGATTTGCCGGTTCCTTTTGAGCACATGGCTCACACGATGAGCACGGAACCACTGAGACGTGAGAGGTTCATTTTGTTTGATGCTTTCCCAAGGCTGAACAAATCCCTTTCAGCGTGCCAAGGGGCTGAATGCTCTTCTTCTCATCTACAATGAACACCACGTACCAGTAGATCTTTTCTAAGAAGGAGAGTAACTAAGGTGCTGAGGTTAGAAGGTCACCACAGGGCCACTGTCTGGGTCAGCATACATTTCTTTTCTTTCTTTTTTTTTTAAGATTTTATTTATTTGAGAGAGAGAGAGCACGAGCAAGGGGGAGAGGGAGAAGCAGGCATTCCCCCCCGCCCCAGGAGGGAGCCCAATGCAGGGCTGGATCCCAGGACCGCAGGATCATGACCTGAGCCGAAGGCAGACACCGAACCGACTGAGCCAGCCAGCGCCCCACAGCACACGCTTCTGACCTGTTGTTCTCTCCGCGAATCGCGCTTCCCACCTGGCACAGGACATGGCCCGTACTGCTTGGGCGCTTTTCTGATTGCTTTGTTTTAAGGAAACTGATATAATAAGTGCTGGGTATAACTCAGAGGTAAAAGGCACTTGCTTCCAACATAGACTTCCTCTATTTGAGGATAAAATCTCTCACTGTGGAACCCTAGAAGAGCTGGGGAATGGCACTGTCCGTGGGGCTATAAATCACGGCCAAGAATAACTTCCAGTTCCAATGAAGGCCTATTAAAATGTCCCTGACATACACCTACTATGACTCAGAAATACTAGTAGGGAGCCCATCTTACTATGGAAATTAAACATACTCAGAGTGCCGTTTTAAATATTAATTCTTCCTGTTCGTAACAATCAATAGTCAGCAGGAGGCAAATGCCCGACGAGTTTACTGACCCAGGTAAGGAAATTAAGGAACGTGGGAGGAACATTTGTTTCTTGATACAAATGCCCCTTACTAACAGGGGTGAGAGATATTTTGACAAGATTTCCTGAGTGTCTGAGAACTCGTTTTCAAACAGCAAAGTGTCTTCATCGCCTGGGAAAGCCTTTAGCATCACGAGCCCGCAGAACTACGCGGTGTGTCTTTGCAAATGTCTTAGACTCTGCTTTGTGCATATTCAGGGCAGGATTTTATCCATGAGCCAAATAATCTCAACGTTAAACATTTCATGTTCCGATTCCCCTCAGCTTTTGTAATTTAAAAAAATCCAAAGGCACCAACAAAAGGAATGAATTTTGCTCTAGAACTAAGTAGGATTCGTTGTAACGGTCACCGTGCCTGGGTTTCTGAGCAGTCGCTTCAGCGTCCTCACCTTGAATTCGAACTGCATCTATTTATAAGGCCCCCTGGGGGAGTCAGTGCCCCTTCTGCAGAACCAAAGCTGGTCTCACTGTGGCAGTTTAGGAAGTAGCCAAAGTGGGGTGCAGCCCGAATGGCCAGCGAGAAGCAAGGAGCATCAGCGTCGTGCGAGTATCCTAAGTATCAGTGAGGTCAGGAGCCGACAAGCAGGATGTTAGGATGGCAGCACCAAGATCGGAGAAAGGGTTCTGGTGAGTGGAAAGCAGCACCGAGGTCGATGCGCTGGGACGGCGCTGTGTCCGGAGCGGGTTTGGATGCGGGCCCAGAGTGGAGGACAGTATGGACGTAGTTACAGCTGGATAAGGGGATCCCATGCGATACGTGTTTGCTCCACTTTTAAAGGATGTTTTTTGATGTTACTCTCTTGACTTTTTAAATGATGATAAATCCAACGCTAACATGTCTTAGATAATGGAAAACCCTGGACGTTTCTTCCCCCTAGTTATTCCTCATAAAATTGGCCGAGTCATCGAAGGAAGCCCCGCGGATCGCTGTGGAAAACTGAAAATCGGAGATCACATCTCTGCGGTGAATGGGCAGTCCATTGTCGAGCTGTCGCATGATAACATTGTGCAGCTGATCAAAGATGCTGGCGTCACCGTCACACTGACGGTCGTTGCTGAGGAAGGTAAGGAACCAGTGGGCTCGCCTTGCACAAGCGCGTCTGAGCGGCACAGAGCCCGCGGAAGCCAGCGGCCTCTTCCAGCACCGTCGGAAGGACTGCCGCGATAGAACCGTTCACATACCCTGGGGTCTCCTAGCTTGCCTCTGCTGTTTAATGCATTTAAAAGACAGTTGATTAAAAAGTCGTCAGTAGCTCAAGAAAAAGAATCCAGCTTGCGAGTGGTGGCCGTTGCTCTGCGTGCTGGCGAAGCAAGCAGCCAGCAGTGAAAGGGATTGGTCCTGCTTCTCAGATCTTATTTTCTTAAAATAATGGGTTCGGTTTCTGTTTGCTTGAGTGAGAGGAAACCCTCTAAAGATTCAAAGACAGTCACTGTTGATATCGAGCCTTTCATGTCAGGGCCGAGCCACGGCAGGCCTGTCCTCGCCGCCCGGGCTTTGCTCTGGATGGCTGCTGCCCAAAGGGGGGGACGGGCAGTACGCAGGAAGGGCCGGTAAATAGGGCGTAAAATGCATTTAGTGTCTTGCCTTGCTTTAGAAAGGCCTTTTCGTCATTAAGGGTTTCTAATTAGGACTTTTGAATAGCACCCGTTTGTGCTCTCTGTTTCTTGAATGACGAGGTGAGGGTGATTACGTCACGCGCCGCTCGTTTTTCCCGAGTTGGCAAAACTAAGGAGGAGAAGCGAAGATAGCGGAATTATGAAACGTCCGTCCGTCTTTCCTCTTAAAATCTCTGTAACATGGACTCGTGCCCCTCGGTGCCCTGTGGTCCTCTAGTGTCGTCCGTTCTCCGTTCTTTGCTCTTCCTGCTGCCCCCTCTCATACACGCATTCATAGCGAAGGCAGGGGGTGACTCTGCGGCCGTCCCGGCGCCCGGAGGGGCATTTCCACGTGCGCGTGGGCTCTGCCAGCTGCTGCGGAGGCCTCGTCTTGTCCTTGGACCGGTGACATCCTGTCCCGGCCCATTTCCCTTCGCTAGTCTGGCCCACACTCTGCCCAGCCTCTGTCCCGGGCTCTGCGGCTCCTTCCTCCTCCAGTCCTCTTCCGCAGAAGCCCGAGCGCTTCCCCGTTCTCTGCACAGAAAGCATTTTAGGAGTTTGCTCCGAGCCGCTTTCTATATCGAACTCCCAGTGTTCCTTCCAGATCCGCTCCAGAGCAAGGCCTCTTCGGCCTCTGCCCCCCCCCCGCCCCGCCCCTGGCAGCTCTGCAGTTCACTGCTCCCGCCTGACCGTTCCCCTGCTGAAATGCCCTGCTCTTTGAAGGCAAAGAGAGTATTATCAGTTGACTGTGATACTTAACAGGTGGTCAGTAAATACTTTTTGAATGAAGAAATGTATAAAATGGATGAACGAATGGACGAGGGGATGAATGAACAAAGGGACAAAGTAAAAGTCAGGAGACTTTCAGTTCTGTGCCAGTACCTAGCAGAGGTGTTAGAAACCTAGAAGGAGTGAGGCCACTGACAGACTTCACTGACACCTGTCAACTAGTTGGATGACCTGAAACAAGCCACTTAATGTTTCTACCCTGCGGGGTTTTATCTGTAGAGTGGGCATGATAATGTCTCTTCCAGGATCCCTGTGAAGATTACAGGTGAAAATGTACACAGTCTGCGTAAGTACCCTGAGGGGCTCATCTCATGGCAGCTGTGTCATTTCACCCCACCTCTGCATGGCTGACCCCGGCATCCAGGTCTCTGCCCACACCTCGCCGCCTAAGGAAAGAGTAGTCCTGTTTCATTAAGCACTTAACGATGTGGCAGGTGTTACCCCAAGCACTTGACATCTGTTCACTTATTTCACAATCACACTAATCCCAGGCAGGCACTATTATTTTCGCATTCTGTAGACGAGGACACGGAGCCCCCCAGCAGTTAGAGAACTAGCCCACGGTCACAACACTCGTGACCGAGCAGTGTGGGAGGCCGCACACTGGCCCCAGCATCTGCACTCGTGAGCGCTTTGCCTTCCCCAACCGCAGTATCCAGAATAACCCTGCCCAACCCGGTCCTCTCACGCCCCACCCTGATCCACTTTGCTTCCTTGCACTCATCTCTACCTGAGACCATTTAATCTGTGGTTTCTTTGATTATTGTCCTCTCCCCCCACCAGAATGTAGTCACAAGATTCCTGAAGTTAGAGGTCTTGTCCTGTTCAGTGCTGAATCCCAAGGGCCTAAAACCATGCAGGCGCGTACTAAGTGCTCAATAAAAAAGTTCTTGAAGGACTGTCGTTGCTTAATGTGATTTGGGTCAGGCTTCTTTGTCTCCCTTTCTTCACTATGATGTCTTTACTACGATCTCCAGAGCCGGCTTTTTAGCCTTAGATGTGTTCTGTGACCCACAAAGAAGAGCAGTCCTCGGTGTAACAGGAGATCGCATTTTAGGTTTGTTTGGCGAATGAGGTCCATCAGTGTGCCTGGTGCGCAGTGAGAGAAGCCCCCCGAAGTCGTGACGCCAGCAGTCCTGGGGTTCAGTGTTTCTCTAACCGTCGGTCGAGTCCACCACAGCCAGCATTTTTGTGAAATACATAATTAAATAAAAACGAAGGAAAAAATCCTTTTGCACGTTGTTAGAAAATATTCTAAATGCTCTCTCTCAATATTTATAGGCCTCTTTCTGCTGACCAACCCAAAAAACACACACGCAGTAGCCCTGGGATAGAGGCTTCGGTAATAGACCACTCCTTTCTCTTAGAATTATTATTTTTTTTTTTTTTGCGAAAATGGCCCTTTACTGTTGATAGTGTTGGATAACCTCTCTGAGAGGTTATCCAAAATTGCTCAGGCATTTTTCTTAGAGGAAAAGTTAACTTTGATGCTGTGGTCCAAATACTTCTGGAAGTATTCGAGATTTTCTATATAGTGCCAGTCAGTGTTTAGGAAAAATGGAACAGTGGAAGGAGACCCCCCAGCAGTACATGCTTTCAAGTCTGTTTCAGGGGTGCCTGGGTGGCTCAGTCAATTAAGCATCGGATTTCGGCTCAGGTCACGATCCTGGGGTCCTGGGACCCCATGTCTGGCTCCCTGCTCAGGAAGGGAGCCTACTTCTCTCTCTTCCTCTCCCTCTGCTTATATGATCTCTCTCTCGCTCACTCTATCTCTCAAATAAAATCTTAAAAAAAAATAAAAACGTCTTTTTCATATGTAGGCATAGCCTGTTAAAATACATTTGACACGTAAAAAATCACATTTCAGTGTTACACCTTATTTTATTGTATACTCAGGTGTTATTAAACTATGGAAACATTCAGAATCTCTTCTTTTCCTCAGGAAAAAAAAAAGTAGAAATTGTCTCTTCTGTCCATAAAAATCCCGTTCGTGGAGTTTGTAAGTCTTCCAAGTTTCTCATTGTAGTTGGTAGAAAATCTATCAACAGCACTGAAGAGTCAAATGAATATTTATCACCCTAGAGCCGTTTTCAGAAATCACACCTCCAGATCCATTGCTCAGAGCTGCAGTATTTCCCCTCGGGAGCTCCTTCCCTACAGCCCAGAAGCCACTCGCTGTTCATAGATAAAAGACAGCTGGAAAAAGAAAAACCTGGTCCTTCCATTCTGTTTTCCCCTTTTACCAGATACTATGTAATAGTTAAGGGGAGGTGGTTAACCAAGTTCCCAAGCCACGTGTCCCATCTGCTATAAAACTCCACCGATCGGTAGCTCGAGGCTCCCGGACTTGCCCGCTCCGCTCCCACGCCAGCCTGGGCTCCCGAGCAGGACGGAAATGGACCGCGCCTGGCTCTTCTTGCTGACTCTCAAGACATCTCCACATCATACTATTTTTCCACGGTGATTTCTACTTCCACGCCAGGTGCTGGTCATCCCATGTTTAAGAGCGACACAGGTCACCCGAGCTCCCGAGGACCGTGTTAGAACAGCTCTGGTAGCATTGCCACAAGTTTTTGGCTTTGTTTTCCGTTTATTTATGTTTGTTCCCACTTGTCTCTGTTTTCCGCTGTCATTTTTCTCCCTACTCCCACTGGCAACCATTCCAGTGTGTTGTGTGCGCCTCGGTTTATTTTTAAAATACATAATTGTGTGTGTGTTGGCATTTATTTTTGAGTTACATAAATAGGATTGTGGTATAGATTTTATGTTGGTTTTCTTCTCCAAATTCTCAGAACCATATGTTTGTTTCTTTAACGTCACGTTATTGTTCCAGGATCCGAACCAGGGTCTTACGTGGCATTTATTCGTCGTGGCTTCTTTTCTCCTGTGAGTGTGACGTGGTAGCTCATTGTGGTTTTTGATTTTTGTTTCCCCGATGACTAAGGATGCTGAGACTTTTCGTGTGCTCTTGGCCATCGGTATGTTTTCTGTGGAGAAATGTTGGTTCACGTATTTTCCTTACTTTTAATTGACTTGTCTTTTTTATTGTCAAATTATAAGACTTCTTTATATATTCTGATATTAGATCCTTAACGGATCTGTGCCTGCGAGTATTTTCTCCCATTTGGCAGGTTGTCTCTCCGCTGTCTTGATACTGTCCTTTGATGCGCAGAGGCTTAATGGTGATGATGTCCGATTAATGTAGGTTTCATTTGGTTGCTTATGCTTTTGGTGTCATAGTACCAGTTTTAAGATTTACCCACATCATTGGAGGAACATAATCGATTGCTTTCAATGACCCGACAGTTTTTCATACGCGTATTACCCGCCCACTGCCCCCCCCCCCAGACAGCCACAGTATCACACACTCTCCTGATACGCCTGCATGTACGTACCTTATGAATAGTGTGAGAATTTCTTGGAGTGAAGTTGGTTGATCAAAGTATATACTTGGACTTAATTTGACCAGGTGCTGTCCGACCGTCCCCCGTAATTGCTGCACCTGCACTCCCAACCGCAGAACACGGACACTTCTCTAGCTGTGCGTGTCCACCAGGATGGGGCATGAGCCTACTTTCGAACTGGCCAGAGTCTGGGAAGTGTCCTTTCATTGTGTTTAACTTGCATTTCTCTTATTACCCGTGAATTTGAGCATTTCATCAGATGCTTGTTTCTTGGGTTTTTTTTCCTTCCTGTGGATTGCCTCTTCACAGCCTTGACTCATTTTAACTTGTGGGACTTCAGTCTTCTGATATTTAGAGATTCCTTGGGAACGTTACAGGCAGTAGTCCAGTTTAGCTTGAGAAAGCACAAAGATCTTTTCCTGTCGTCTGTATGTTAACTTTGACCATGGTGCCCTCCACTGTACAGGGGTTCTTAATGTAGACGCGATCCCATTAGCCAATTTTACCTTACGACTTACGCTTTTGAAGTTTCATTTCAGAGAAGTTATCCTTCCCCACCCCACGTCACAGAGATTTTCTCTTATATCATCGTCTGTTCCATTTAGAATTTTGCATTTCGTTCTTTAATGCGTCTGGAGCCTCCCTTTTATGTATGGTTTTAGGAGGAATCCAGCTTTATTTTTTATTCTCATACTGAGCGGGTTTTTCTAGCACGAAGCTGCTGGATCCGTTCTGTCCTCATTGATCCGTGGAGCCACCAGTCTGCAGGAGTCCCCAGCAGTTCTGTCCTACTGGTTCAGCTGCTCTTGGGTTAATTTACATATACAGATCTCTTCGCATAATATGGTTTCCAAGTGTGTATGTGTGCAGGTATATACAGCCACACACGCTTTTTGAAAAAATCTTTAACTTTGTGGTATATCCTCGTATCCGTTAAGGCGAGTTTTTACCCCACCACCTCCTACACACACTCCAAATGGACTAAAAATTCATGAAACTTTTCTGTATAAAATTTGAGAGCAAACTACTAAGCTCCTCCAAAAAAATCCAACTGCAATTTTTACTTGGATATATTGAATATATATGAACTTTGGGAAAATGTATACCTTTTTTTCTTTTTTTTTTTTTTAAAGGAGGGTGGTGGTCACAGCACCTTCCTTTTTTTGTTTTTTTTAAGATTTTATTTATGTGACAGAGACACAGCCAGCGAGAGAGGGAACACAAGCAGGGGGAGTGGGAGAGGAAGAAGCAGGCTCCCAGCGGAGGAGCCTGATGTGGGGCTCGATCCCAGACCGCTGGGATTACGCCCTGAGCCAAAGGCAGACGCTTAACGACTGCGCCACCCAGGCGCCCCGAAAATGTATACCTTTAAATACTTAGTCGTACTACCTAAGAGCATGGGATGTCTCTCTACTTACTCAGATCACCTTTTGTGTCCTTTAATAGAGTCTTAGAAAGTACTCTTATGGGATTCTCATTTATTCTTGCAAAGGACGATTCGTGGTGCATTATAGTGTTTGTCCCTATAGTTTAACAATGGGATTTTGTGTTTTTCCTCTGATAATATACTTTCTCTTAAGTAATTACACACAGAAACTCCAGCAAAAGTTTAATTCTCATTGAGGGAGAGAAATACCTAACCCATTGCTTTACTCTCTGAAAAAATTTCAGATAAAACTGAGAGAGGGCATAGGCCTGTTGGCCCCATGGGATATTGAACTTGGAGAAGTAGAACAGCTCTTAACACAGAAATAAATTGGGGAAGCCATGTAGCATGGGTCGAAGGACTAAAACTGAAAAAAATACCGATGATGGAAAGTTTTATTTAACCTTGACGAGGGCAAGGAAAGGACATGTGACTGAAACCAGTTTGCGGTCCTGGGATGCTGCCGTGACAGCGCTCGTCCTCGGGGAGAGGTAGAGGAGAAGTTGAAATTGATCAGCTGCCTTTTCCTGTCCTGAAGTTAAACACCCATTGCTCTAGCCAAGCTAGTGAAGCCAAAAAATGATCTAAATCGGACTCCTACAAAGGTACAAGTATCTCCCAGTCATCTTGTCGATAGAAGTAATTTCTCCCGTCAGTTCCCATTCCCTTAATAGTAGCCATGAATTTACAATGACAGACCAGAATTCAGCTATGTAATGGGCACTTCAGGTTAGAGGTGGGTAACTTGAAATTGATGTACCCAGTGAGTAAAAGTGGAAGGACTTCTGGAAATTTCTGGTGCGTACAGGAATATAAACATAAATGAGGTGTGATGCCTGCAATCAGGGAGCTCACGGTCAAGCAGGAGCAACGAGCAGGGTGCTCACCTCGCTCTGACACAAGGCGGTGAGTGCCATGAAGACGGGGTGCTGAAGGGCCAGGTGAGAGTTCACAGAGGAGGTGACATTCTGAGTGGGAGATGATGTGGAAGACACGAGTGCCCAGGGGATGAGTCTGGATAGTATTTTAGGAGCAATAAAGAGTTACCATAGTTTTTGAAGCAAGCCAGAAGCCTGTTTCAATTTACATGCTAGGCCTGGAACCCAGGAAGCGGGGTGCAGATGGGATTGGTAAGGAGACCAGCAAGGAGGAACAACGTAAGTAGCTTGCTGAGCTAGAGAGGAAAATAAAATTCATGATAGTATTTTAAAAGAGCAACAAACAGATTTCAAGGTCCCCTCCCCCCCGAAAGTTCATATTCCACTCCTCCTTCCCAGAGCACTTGACTTTAAAGCATTGAACATTTTTGCTAAGTAAGGTCAATATTTCAGAATGTACACTTTAAGAGAAATATAGCCCCAAATAAGACTTTATCATTTTGACAATTACGAAGTTAGAAACATTTATATAATGAATATAATACGCCAGGCGCTGTTTAAAGCTTGTTTAATAGGATAACCCCATGAGGTGGCTATACTTTGCTTTTTCTGGATGAGGTGATTAGAAGCACAGAGAATGTAAGTAATTTCCTCAAGGACACACAGCTAGTAAATGATGAATCAGGCTTAACCCCTGTCAGTCTTGCTACAGAGTTCGTGGTCTTACTAAGCTATGCTCCCTCTCTCTGATATTTTAAATAGCCTATGTTTAATATATAGACAGGATAAAACATTCCAAAGTTCCAGCTTTACAGATTTGAGCGTGACAGCCTTAAGAGTCTCTCTCAGCTGTTACCTCCCGCAACTTGCCGTCTCCTGCAGGCAGTTACTGTACCATGCTTAGTTACGAAACCTGCATTCAGGGAGGTCTGGGGCTGCTGGTGATGATACAGAAAGAAATGGTCACTTGTCCCCCCTGCATTTGTGCTCTCAGAAAACAGAAGCTGTGAAGTCTTCACAAACATTTGTCACTACTCGGCATGGTTCTAGAAGTTTGTCTTAGGTATTCGTGTCAGGCACAGTAATCACTCCAATATTAAAGATGCAGGTTCACAGATCTGTGTGTGGTTTGCAGATTGGCTTCTGGGTTCCCACACTCCTGAGACCTGACTCTGTCATTTAGAGTTGTTGACCGATTGCGGGGCGTGTGCTCTGGAAGCCCGTAGGCTAGGCTGCAGGATAGTTCCTGGAGCTCCGTCCTCTAGGTAATATCGTTGAGCGTGTACATTTCTGATTTCCATGTTGTACGGATGACCAGAAGAATAGGATTCCTGTTC
Organism: Ursus arctos; assembly: GCF_023065955.2. NCBI lineage: Eukaryota > Metazoa > Chordata > Mammalia > Carnivora > Ursidae > Ursus > Ursus arctos. Next base: position 12,473,306 of record NW_026622786.1, on the reverse strand, counting down.
TAAGCATTCATCAAAGGCACAGGGGAAATGTTCCTGTTCCGTTTCCAGACAGCTGACGGCAGTGCTGTTCGCACTGAAGTCCCTCAAGTCAGGAAAGCTGTAACCATTTGTCATTGTCCCACTTTCGGAGACCACTCGGCCTTTGCATTTTTATGGACGAAGTCTTAGTTTTGTTGTTCTCTCTTGAGCAGAGCATCATGGCCCACCATCAGGAACAAACTCAGCCAGGCAAAGCCCAGCCCTGCAGCACAGACCGATGGGACAGTCACAGGCCAACCACATACCTGGGGACAGGTGAGGCTGCTCTTCCCAGCTCTGGGCTTTTTCCTCTCTCACCTCCCCACTCTTCAGCGCCCATCCGCACTCGCGCCCCCACACGCGTACACCTTCAAATACCTTCCTACCCCCCCACTCCCGAGTACCTCGTCCCTCCTCCCAGCCTCATCCCAGGGCCCAAATAATTATCCAGTCGTGGCTGATGAGTGGGGATTAGGGGGAAAAAAGCGCCAGCAGCACTGGGCTCTGCTACCCTCGGTCCTCGTAATTTTGGTAGGGAAGCCCCAGACCCACATGCGTTGCTGTCTTCGCAGACCCTCTGAGAGACCAGAGCAGTATTTGTACATTTTTCTTTCCTCTTTGGTTGAAAATACTAGCCATGCAACAAAAACTAGATTTCCAGAAATTCGGCATCTTCGCGGGCCCTGGCGCTGCCGGAGAGCCGTTTCTCACCGATGAGGTCAGCTCGTCTGCCCTCTGGTTCAGTTACTTGAGTGCAGTTTTCCTTGATATAAACTGCACCGAGATGCCCTTAAAACAAAAACCAAACCACCCCAAAACAACGTGGGGAGTTGACAGACCCGATGCTGGGTTAGCTACCAGACTTCCTAGCATCTCCGGTTCTAGACACGGTCTGCCTTTACGGTGGTTTGTCAGGAGCATGGCCAACTTCGGCTTTGAAAAGAAATTAATCTGCCTTTACTTGCAAACTGGCTTCATTTTCTCCGCTCAGAGAGTGACTGGGCTTCTCTCTCGTAGAAGCACTCTGGAAGGCGAAATGGGGAAAGATGGCTCCACCTCGGACAGACACTCGTGGTCTGACCGCAGGCACCTTGCCCAGCCCGACACGGCGATGATTTCGGTTGTAGGCACCCGGCACAATCAGGTGAACAGATGCCACACCCCGCCAACCCGGATACGGACGGTTGTTTTCAGTTGCTACCTCGCTGACACTGGTGAATTTTTACTACAAATCAGTTCGGACACATTGTTCCCAAGATTAATGCTTCCTGAAGACTTGCTGTGTGTTTGGCATTCCATTCGCTTCCATGAGAGAACATAAAGAGTGAAAAGTTTACCCTGTAATTGGAGGACTGTGCAATGCACCCCGGGTCTGGTATTTAGAAATAGCAGTGTTTGAGTTCATTAAAGTAGGGTTTTTTTTTTTTTCCCAGGGAAAATTAGTCAAAATATTCTTAAAGGAAGCATTCCCCCAGATTCTGTTCTCTGATTGTTCTCTTGCACATTGACCAACCCGTGGAGAAAACGTGATCTTCGGGTTAATTTAGGCTAAATTTTTTAAAGTAGCTGTTAAAACTTACATTCCTTTCTTATGATATAGGAATGCATATTGAGTGTGTAAGTCATAATCTCCCAGCTCTAAAACTAGTCTTTCTTCAAACCGTCAATAAAGCAGCCCACGAAAACTTGTTTTCCTCATACTTCTCTCTCTCCCAGAGCCTTGGTTGTTACCCGGTGGAGCTGGAGAGAGGCCCCCGGGGATTCGGGTTCAGCCTCCGTGGGGGAAAGGAGTACAACATGGGGCTGTTCATCCTGCGTCTTGCTGAGGAGGGCCCGGCCATCAAAGACGGCAGGATTCACGTGAGTTGGCTTCCTTCCGCGACTTTTGGTTCTGGCTCCAGACTGGAAATGCCTGGAAAGAGTTGATCAAAGGGAAGGCACAAGCCTCCCGAAGCTAAGCACCAAAGTTTTCCGTCACTAAACCTGAAAGCAGCTGCTCATTGTTTCACTTTCTGATGCCTGCTGATTTCATGGCCTCGCTCTGGGGTCCTAGACGGTACCGCAGGGATGCTGTTCTTACCATCTCGACTTCGGGTGATAAGGAAACTTATTTTTTACTTACACAGTCAATGTTTGAAGGCAAATGGATTCGTAAATAAAATATACTTTCATCCTATTAAAAGTCTTAGAAAAGCCAGGATAAAACAGAATCTTCAACTTCTTCCAGAAATAATAGGCCCAAGATTTTTTTTTCCTCTGAGCTCCCCACAGAGGTAGCCAGAGATCAAAAAGCATGACTCTTCCAATCTTTACTATTATCTGAAAGACTGGATTCACATGGGTAATGGTCCATCCTAGGTGTTCTCAACTCTGAAACACTGTAGCTTTGTAAGGGGGCATTGCAGACCGGACTGTCTGTGGATCTGCACTTAAAGTATTTTCGCCCCTCCTCTGAATGTTACTTCAAGAGGAATGTTATATAGGGGACATGCGCTGGCCTCAATTAAAAAAAAAAAAAATTCACTGATATTGTTAGGTTATACATTAGAAATTTTAAATTCTAGACGGCCTTCCGCCTACTGCTCAAGAGAACTTTGGATTTCCTCCCTCTCCCACCAGTAGGTAGCAGGGAAGATAATTTTTGTTTAAAAATCAGATGGTATATTCTAGTAATGTGGGAAAAGGCTTCCAGGTGATTGCAGTTCTGAATTTTCCCCATCACTGCCCCACTGCCATTACTCATTTGGTAAACATGTGTCGAGTGTTTGCTTTACCCAAAGCTTTTATGAATGAGTTCTGAATGAGCTGGGAGAAGGGGTGTCCGTAAAACAAATAAGACCCCACCCTTCTTCAAAATGACCAGACTTATGCACAAGTTCAAAGGAGGGGAGTATGAGTGGAGATTTCACAGAATGGGTGGCATTGGAAAGTGGGTAAGATTTCAGTAGAGAGAGATTGGTCCTTTTCCTTCCCCCTCTTTTTTTAAAAATCGATTTGGGTATACTTTTTTTTTTTTTTAAGATTTTATTTATTTGACAGAGAGAGAGGCGAGAGAGGGAGCACAAGCAGGGGGAGTGGGAGAGGGAAAAGCAGGCTTCCCGCCGAGCGGGGAGCCTGATGCAGGGCTCGTTCCGAGAACGCTGGGATCATGACCTGAGCCGAAGGCAGACGCTTAAGGACTGAGCCACCCAGGTGCCCCCAATTTGGGTATACTTTAAATCTGTTGTTTTTTTCAAAATCTCCTATTGTATGGCTGCCTGGGTGGCTCAGTCCATTAAGCATCTGACTCTTGATCTCAGCTCAGGTCTTGACCTCAGGGTCATGAATTCGAGCCCCCGCATTGGGTTCCATGCTGGGCGTGGAGCCTTCTTTAAAAAAAAAAAAATCTCCCATTGTATTGAGTGTCATTAAAAAAACAAGCCAAAAACTGGGATACAATTTCAAAACGTTGATTCCAGATATAAGCCTCAGATGTACTAATCACCAAACAAATAAAAGGCAAACAGGCCTTGAAGCAAAGTTTGTTTCTAAAGCAGGTCATTCTTTACAAATGAATGGGAGCTTTGGACTTCCATGACTAAACCAACTAATTTCAAAAGCTCTGATATTTAAAAACAAAAGGAAAGAAGCGATTATGATTATGCCCAGGTTTGTTCTAAACTCTAAGAAATCAGCTTTTCAGAGAAGAGTTCTTTTTCTGGCTACCAACCTATCAGAATCTTGACTTGCGAAGGATCATGGGAGCTTTGTTACCACTGACAGCTGACTCTGGGAGCCACGGCCCCAAATGAGGAGAGTTCATCTCCAGCCAACTCACACTGCGGAGCTGCCCGAGCAGCCCTCCCGCCCCATCCTCCTGCCTCTCTCCCCGCCTCCCTCGCTTTGTCTGTTAGGTTATCTCAGTACTTTGTGTCCTGCGTCTATCCTGTCAGTATCTTCGGCGCTGATACGTGCCTTGGTTATAGTAGACGCTCTGCAGATAGTGTTGAAAGAGTACAATGGATGAAAAATACTTATGAGAGAATTGTTTTTTTCAAGATTAGCCCCCGGAACTTATTACTGCATAGACGGGACTTGGGACAGATGAAGCAGTTCGCAGTGTAATAGTGTAGTTCAGTAAAACAAGAAAAGGTTAACCTGTAATAGGGATGGAAAGGCTTTGAGAGTCAAGGGGATCTCTACATTTAGTGAGTCTTAAGCCGTCCATAAATCTGGTTAAGATCTGGAGAGAAGTGAAAAAGGTGTTCTGGGAGAAGGGAATGCGATCAGCTGCGTGGGAAAAGCTCATATGAGGGGATAGTGTCTGTTGTGGTTAGACCTTTACCATAGGACAGAATCAGATTTAGAAAATGTGGTGTCTGGCGTCTTCTAGGCAACACATGTTTTCACTTAATTTTAGTCTCACAAAAACCCTTTAAGGGAGGTGGCATTATCCCCACTTACTGATGTAAAACTGAGGCTCCGGGGGACTAGGTCGCTTGCTGGGGTCACTCGGCCTGTGATGGCCTTGGTGGGACCCAGGTCTTTGGTCCTGTAAGCTCAGTCCACGTGCTTCCCACGTCAGGCCCTGGCTGGTGTCTGTCTGGATTGGACTGTTTGGGGAAGCGTAGAGGTTCTCAGGGCCTTCTAAGATCGTGTAAGCAACATGCTAGGAATATTATTTTGTAATTTTAATATAAGATGTATAATTTTAGTGGCTGTTAAGATAATAACTTTTTTAAGGAACATAATTTTTCTCTAGCCCCTCTTCCCACTTTTCTTCCTTTGGTTCTCCTTAGTCCCCATAATTTCATTTTTCAATAATACAAACCTGAACTCAAATCATTATTGGTTCTATTTATCAAAAGATGTGTTCCTCATTTTTATACATTTAAAATTTTTTAAAGTAACAGAATTTTCAAGGAATGTTCACATTTCTTTCCCAAAGGTGCCACTTTTTTAATCTCCAGCTCCGTACAGTCGAGTAGAGAACTTTTCCCTCTCTGAGGGCCTGTCTACCAGAAATCTTTTTTTTTTTTTATTTTAACATCTATTTCAACTAACTTCTATCTGAGCACCAAATTACATTATTTTCTAGTCAACAAATATTTTTTTAAATAATATTTTTTATGTTAGTCACCATACGGCACATCCCTGGTTTCTGATGTAAAGTTCGATGATTCATTAGTTGTGTATAACACCCGGTGCGCCATGCAATACGTGCCCTCCTTATACCCATCACCAGTCTATCCCATTCCCCCACCCCCTCCTCTCTGAGGCCCTCAGTTTGTTTCCCAGAGTCCACAGTCTCTCCTGGTTCTGTCTACCAGAAATCTTAAAGCCGTGGGGTTCTAGTGTCCTTCTTCGCAATGTGGTTTTAAAGTTAAACAAACATGACACCTGGTGGCAAATCTGTTCAATTACAAGCTTTATTGCGATTGATTTGTACTAAGAGAGTAAGAAATAGGCTGCTTAGGACGGTGAATTTAAGCCAAAGAATGTGACTGCAATCAGTGATAACCTCAGTCATGTTTCACAAGACACACCCAAAGCATTCTGTGAATACTGTCTGCCTTAATTTTCATTTCTCTCATTATCAGCAGGATTTTATACCCAGTACTAACTCACACGTATTTCCTCATGCAAATAATTTTTCTTCAGTCACTTATTAGGGAAATCTGGGTATTGACTTTTGACTCACATATATACTAGATATAAGCCTTTTTATTATTTGTGTATGACTTTTTCCATCCTATTATGTTTATTATTTTGTTTAAAGATCCTTTTTCTACTATGTTAAATCCATCTATCTCATTTGATAGCCTCCATTTCTTCAAGAGACTCCTCTTTGTTTTGCTGCAGATCTATGAAAAAAAAATCTCTTTTCTTTCTCATAGTTGACTTGACAGTTTTTGCAGTGTAGAGAGTGGGGTACAGCCCAGGTAAATCTTCATCCTAATGTACTTGAAGTCTTTTTTGGCAAGACAGGGAAATAGAGAACTTGAAAAGTAACATTTGTCTCTGGTGTGTAATCGGGTTTTACCTCATTAAATCCTCCCTGGTGCCCCAAGAGGTGGGTGCTGATATTATCCGCATTTAACAGGGAGGAAACTGAGACCACCCGGCCAGCGGGAGGTAGACCAGGAGTGAACCACAGACGTTAGGACGCCAAAGCCCAGCTTCCTGGCCCCTGTGCTTTGAACTATCTGTGGATACAGTCCTGCACCCACCCCACTCCACCCCCCCGGCCTCAGTTAAATAATTATTGGGTCATCTTGTGTTATTTCTGGATCGTTTTAGTAAGCTCTTATAAATATCTGAGCTTCTTGCAATTTCAGTAGTTTTCCATTGTTCAGTACTTCTCTTTTGAAGCCAGTCCCCTTTGCATGCTTGTCACCTTGAGACAGATGTTAAAATCACTGTTATCTTTAATCGGGTCCTTTGCAAAAGTTATACTTGACTCATCTATATTATCCTTTTTTTTTTTAAATAACAGCACTTCCAGTAAACAGCAGGGATACTGAGGCATCTTTTTGTCATCCTTAGTTTTATGCTTTTAGGGAAATCATTTTACATTAAAGCCATGAGCGTCAGCCAGTAATTGGTTTTAAATAAGTAGTCATATTCATATATTCTCCAGGCTGCAGTTTTTCAGAGTTTTCATCCCTGAATATTCCAGTTCTCAAATACTCATATACGTCGAGGATGTGTGGGCAACACAAAAAGGAGTGGGCAGTTGTCCCCGGAGGCCAGGAAAGGCTTCAGAGATAAGGACCCACCTGCCTAGACTGCAGAAAACAAATTCAAGATTCCGCTCCCATTGGAAAGTACCCTTCAGAGGTGGCTCCTTCAGCCACGGCCCTGTAGTCGCACGTGGATCGTAGAGACCTCACCTCTGGTGGCACTTGGCCTTTGGTGGAAAACTCAGAATCTGATTCAGAATTTCAGGGTGCCCGGATCCTGTTTACTAGTCCTGTAAAACTTTCTCCTGTAGGATTTCTACAGAGTCAATAAAGCGGCCACTGTCTCTGCCGATGCTGTCCCCTGTCCACTCATCATCGGCCTTAGCACGACAGCACTGGGTACAAGTTACACATCTGACAAATGAGAGCGGGTCACTCGGCGCGGCTGGCGGCTCTCGAGCGGTCAGAGCCGACGTGAAGAAGGACACGCAGTCTCATGTTGTTCCTGCGAATGTTCCCTCTCTAGGTGGGTGACCAGATTGTCGAGATCAACGGGGAGCCTACCCAAGGCATCACTCATACCCGAGCAATCGAGCTCATTCAGGCCGGTGGAAATAAAGTTCTTCTGCTTTTGAGGCCGGGAACTGGCTTGATACCTGACCACGGTAAGTCCCGGAGCTCACGTGCGGCTGGAAAGTTGCCGGCGCGCCAGGGAGGGGACCGCGGCAGGGAAAGAATCACCTCTGTTGGAAGGGGAGAGAGAGTTTCCTGGCCAGTTCAAAGGTAAACTAGTTACCCAGCACAGCTACTGTACTGTGACAGAGCAAGTGGCTTCAGGCATGATTTTTGTTGGGATGGAACACAGGACGCAGTTTCCACAGAAAACACGTAATTGCTTTTGTAGAGACGCGTGCCTGTAGAAAACAGACGTCGGAAGCGAGTGATTTAAATGCCATGAAAGACATTTGAGGTCTCTTCAGACGCCACGAACCTCGGGCTTTTCTGGTCACTGGTCGAAAACAAGTTACCGTGGCCCTCCCTGGAGTCGGGAGCTGGACGTGGGACCGTGTCTGGTCTCCTGTACTGGTCCCCAGCTGCCTGGGTTTCTCTGTATGGGTTTCGAAATATCACAGGATTTGAAGTTGCATTGTTTAATCGAGTGCACTAGCCTAGAAATAGGGTACCACACCACTAGGACGCGTCCCTTCCAGGTTCCTCCCCACCCCCACCCCCCTAGAGTTTTTGAGGGACAAGGATAGACACGACCTCCTGCAGTCCCCTTCCAGCCTGTAATTCTCTGTGTGATCTTCCACCATCTGCTTGTAAACCATACGTTCCCAGTGACAGCTTTGCTAACTGCGCTGTGATTTTTTTTTTTTTTTTTTTTTTTTTTACATAGTCCTAGGCTTTTTCTCTTCCTTCTTCAGGTTTGGCTCCTTCCGGTCTGTGCTCCTACGTGAAACCTGAGCAACATTAAGGCTTTCAGGGCTTTTCTTGGTCTTTCCTTAAAAAGACTTGGTAAATTTGCATGTCTTGTAAATCACTTCCCTTTTTTTTTTTCCTGTTTAATTAAAAATGATGCTATTAAATACATCTCTTTCTATCTTCTGCACTTTTCAGTTTCCTTTTGACATTAAATTTGACAGCTTAATGCAAGAAAATTATTTACATATGCCCACGAATCTTGTTCCGGCTACCACAAGTTGCGGTCTCCTTTATTAGTGATTTTGGCATTAGCCGTAAGCTATATCCTTTGATAATAGCCAAATTAGTAAGCTTCCTGGACCAAGCAATTTGGTCTGATTTTATTATTTATTTCTTCTAAGTTTTTTATTGGGCTTTACTACTTATCATATATGATGTATAAATTCTTCATATCATGAATTATACATAAATTATTGGAAAAATGTTATTTTGTGTATATTTAACAACCAGCTCGAATGAAGTACAGCTGTCATTCTGACCTGCCTTTATCGAGAGAGCTCGGCATCTATACTCAGGCTATTTAAGCAGCTAGTCCAATTCAAATGGCTGTCAGAGTTCAAAACTTACTGTTCCTGTTCGTAATTCTAAAATTTACTAATGATGTTCCACTCAAATCCCTTCTTGTAGGCGATCGGGATGTTAATCCTGCGTCGTCAAATGTGATTTATGACGAGCTGCCCCCATTTCCCCCATCTTCACATTCTGCTTCCGTACTTGAGGGGTCTCCCGTGCCAGTAACCGACGAATCTTTCATGAGAGTTCAGATATGTGAAAAGACAGAGGAATTAAAGGGTGGTGTGCCTGAAAAGAAAAGCACTTTAAGTGAAAATCCGTCTGATAAAAAGCAGCACTCTTTTCTCCAGAAAAATGTGAATAAAAGGGATCCACCCAGCGGCCAGGGACAGAGTGACGAGAAGAATCCCTTCAGAGTAGAGAACAGTGTCACACAAAGAGGTAGATCTGTGAGTCCCAGAAAGCCCGCCGGCCGACATGCCGAAGGACCTTCAGACCAGCTTCCCAGTCCTCTGCCAGCTGACCCCAAGAGAAGACCCAGAGACCGATCCCTCAGCCCCAGGAAAGGGGACAGTAAGGGGGGGCAGATGGGCACCAGGGCAGGGTCTGGACAAGATCACTGCGGAAGAAGCAGAGGACGGTCTTCCAGCCCAAAGAAGCAGCAGAAGACTGAAGGAAGCAAAGGCCGATCGAATGCCGAAGCCAGATTATTAGAGGCTGAGAGTCAGAGGGGAGGGGGCCGTGCGAGGGACAGTGCTGAGCAGATCTCCAAGGGCAGAGAAGAATCGGGTGTTGTCCGGAAAGACGCAAAGCAGAGCCAGTCTGGAAAAAACAGAACGAGGTCTCCAGAGAAAAAAAGCAAGAGAATGGATGACAAGTCTCTTCCATCCAAAAGGACTAGTACTGCTGCTAGTAGAGTATTATCTGACAGGGAGAAAGGAAAGAAGGAGACCTTAGGGGAGACGAGTTCCAGCAAAGAGAAGACAGGAGAAAATGCCAGAACCTCAGACAAGAAGCTGAAGCAGGACCCTGAAGAAAGGACGGTTTTAAACAAAATCCAAGCTCCCCGAGGAAAAGAACAAGAGGCAGCCGACAGAAGCAGAGAGAGTGGAGGGTTCCAACCTGAGAGCACTTCTCCCGTTAAGAAGACACCCATAACTCCAGGGCCCTGGAAGGTGCCCAGTGCGAATAAAGCCGCAGGCACTACTGGTGTGGCCGAGAAACGGCTGTGACCTTTGGAGTAAAACAAAGAAAAACAAGTTGTAATCTTTTCTTACTGAAAAGGGGCATTTTTCAAAAAAAAACCCACAAAGTCATTTTTTTAGAAATTCTGAAACACACATTCTAATTTGAGCATCCGGTTACCCAGGCTGCATGAAGGGCCTTCAGGATCCCCCCCCGCACGCAGCTGACATGACTGCTCGGGGGGGGGGGGGGGCAGCCCGTCTTCGTGGGTGTCCCAACATGTGACGCGGGCTGACGTGCACGGGGTGGTCACAACTCACTTGATATCTGTGCCAAGTTATCGACTGTATCGTGTCTGTTTTATCCGTCTCACTCAGCTATTTCCACAGGAAGGAAAAAACTCGGTTTGGCTCGGAAGTTGATATTCTCATAGCATGCTGCATGTTTATACCGAGAGACACGTTTGGGTCCTTGCAGACGAAGGGACCGTTAGCTCATCATTGAAGATGGCAGTTGCCTCTCCTAACAGCTACTGGTGATGGCCCAGGCCCAGTTTAACAATGAAACTCCAAAACGTCACTACTGAAAGGAAAACCAAAATGTAGTCAAATTGCGGCACTTTCTTAGGGTTTTTAACCGGCTACTTACAATTGGATGCTTAAAAATGAGCTAGTGCTTTCAGCAAAGAAGAGTCGCCCACCTGCTGTATTATCCCACCCTGATGTGGTCTTAGCATCTCAGGTCACCCTTTTCCTTCAGTTTATTTCGTTACGGAGCCAGAAAGAAGCATGTGGACATGTTGCTTCCTGAGGTTCACAGAAAAACCACCAGGTTTCTATTTCTGGACACTTGGGTCGGACCTCCTGCTACCCGTTCGTTAGTCGTTGCTCCATGGCGCGCACATGAAGAGCCGAAACGTCGTACGGATTGTGAGGGCCTCGATCACAAGCGGTTTCACGGGTGAAGGACCAGGCGTCTGGCGGCAGCTGTCCACGCGCAGGTGTTTCGAGGCAGAGCCCACGTTCAGACCTGCTTGGCAAGGACAGCCGTGGCGTGGGGGGTAGGCAGCACTTGCTAGATCTGACTTCGTTTTTAATTTCTAGCTACAGTAACATTTAAAAAAAAAAAGGGGGAGACTAGACATCTGCTTGGCTTGTACACATTTTCGGAGTTCTTTTTTAAAAAAGTCTAAGTAAAGGTGTTTGTTGGGGGGGTAGAGACCGTTTGTAGCTCCATAAAAGAGACCCAGGACTTTCAGGCCCCCGCAGCAGCATTCGGTAGCAGCTCTGAATAAGGAACAATCTCAGAACAAAACCATTTGTGGAGTATTTGAGCACACCTGTTCCGTCACACAAGTTCATCTTGTTCTTGTGAAACGTGGTACGTCCACGCCCTGTCCGCTCGGAGTCCGACTGTGAAAGTCTCTAATGTAACAACTGAAGCCGCCCTTGTAGCTGAGACGTGCTCCCCGGAGTGAGATTGCTGAAACCCCCTTTCATCCAGAACTATATTTACCCACCTATTGTAACTACTTGATAGAGAAAAATTAGGAGGCTTGATACATGCTAAGAATTTAGCACCACAGAAATGATTTATTTTCCCTATAGTCCACAATTAGTGATAAAAATCCTATTTTTATTGTTAACTGTGACATAACTTGGATGTCCTATGTCGTCAGTCTGATGTGGCCCTTTTCTTCCTAAGTAACCCGTCACTGTACTGATTCTATACTGACTTAGCAGCGTGGCCTTGGAACGCTAAGCAAAGTACGGATGTGCTGGTTGTAAATGTTTATATTGTACAGTACCTTTATATATACACTTGAGGTTCTGATTAGAGAGAGAGATCTGTAAATCGCTCGTTATTTTTTATATAGACATTAAAAACAAAAACAAAAACTGTTTACGGCCTGCATTTCTTTTACTGTCAGGCTTACTTAATGTTGCTTTCTCTTTATGGAGCTAATTCCTATCACAGGCTGAGTCCTCAAATAGATTTTGTTCCTCCAAGTGATGAATGTTCAAAATCCTCCGACCAGGGGGAGCCGTAATGATGACTTTCCCTGTGTAGCTTCCTTTTACCTGTAAGTAAGCCCTGAAATTGGTCTATCAATATGCCTGTTCATTGTAAAGAAAATAGCTTTGCATCACTTGCTACCCGCCTCCAAAATCTTTTCCTATACTGTCAGAGAGAAAAGGGCTTGTCTTATTGGAAGTTCAGTGAGTAGACCTTTCTAATGGAGAGAGTAGTGTAAGCCCAACAGTAAATTATTTCATTTACTAAAGGTTACACTTCAGAATGAAGTGTTTTGACTTAGGTTTTGGGCATTAATAATGATACCAAAAATTAAATGAAACCCATTTCACAACATGGTTATTTTACTCTTGTGGGTAAAAATAAATTCCTACCATTGCATGAACTCACACTAAAAATTAAACCCATCCCCCAAGTTCCCAAGCCGCACAGTGGAGATGCGTGTCATGGCAAAGGCTGTAGAAAGTGGCAGCAAAAGAGTTTGGGAATTCTGGGATGCTACTGCATTGTCTTGCTACGTACAGAGGAGAGACTGAGATCGTAGTTACATCAAATTTTATAGACCAAGGAGCCGTTGAATAGCATCAACTATTTCAGAATCTCAGACACAAAAGCATTCGGCTCTTTAGTTCCACATGGAAGTATCCTGGGTTTTTCCTTTAAATTGATATTCCCACGTAGAAAAAGCCAAATGCTTTTAAACACATGTACAAATGAATTTCGTGGAAATATGTCCGACATTCAAAGAGAATAGGGTTTTAAAACAAGGAATATTCAAATTAGTGAAACCGTGTAAGAATCTCATGACCTGCTCAGTCCGTAGGTTGCCTCTACGGACCACTGGTATAAACACGGACCTTTGCACAAAAGGTGACGCGCCAGTCTGGTATGAAGAATACAGCAGAGCAACTTTCAGCATCCTCATGACATGTTCCAGTGCCTAAGGACTGTCTGTGTGTGTCAAACATAACGGATCTGTTTGTTTAGGCAGCTCTTTACTGGCCATGCTCTTAAGGTTGATCAGCAATACAACGACTGGTTTAAAACGCGCCCTAATTATTACATGAAATCTGCAACCTTTGCTTTCGTTGACTGAATTAGTGTAAGAGAGCCACACTAACTTGGATCTGTTTTCAGTGTTGCTATGCAAGAGGGCCTTACGGGCTCTTTCTCATTGACATTAAAAATACGAAAACATAGCCAAGTGCTTTAGCTTAGCCTAAACCTATAATTTTGACAGAGAATCCTTTAGAAATTTGTCTATTTCACAGTGTTTGCATTAAAGGCAAACAGAACTATTATTAGCAAATACACAAAGCAAGAGGCTTATTTTGTCCTTAATAAACGACATCCGTTACCTTGAGTAATACCTTATTACAGCGTACACGCTCAGGCATGCTGCAGGAAAGGTATGGCATTATTGCACATTTGTGAAATTCAAACTTCATTATTCAAGATGGGCACCAATAACTGCAAGAAGCAAAGGATTACTTTAAATGATTAAACTAGTCAATACATGTATACATGAGATTAACTTTAATGAATTTCTCCATAATCCCAAATCATATGCCATATTGGGAGTCAGACCCATTTGGCCCACTATGAGTGTATAAATCTAAAACATTTCAGAAGTGAATGTAATTAATTTGGAAGAGTGTTATTTTTACAGTGCAGAAGTCCACTTACTTATAAATACAATGAACCAAAAATACAAACACCCATAAGCTTATACCCTGTGAGGCACTATGGTATTTAGTAGGATTTTTCTACATGTCTCTGAAAGTCAGGAAACCATATGCCAGTTAGGCAAGTATTTAGTTATTCAACTATACAAAGTATTTGGCTTATACGTTAGCTATAATTTACATATTTAGGAAATTTCGGGTTGTACCTCCATAGCAATTTTAAGAGGGATAATTTTTCCTGATATAAATTAAGTGAACAGGTATTTCTCTTAACCTCCAATGGTTATTACTATTCCAATTAAATGTATAAATGGACTAATCTAGCCCTGTTCTTACATCTTAGTTTAGTTTCTCAGTAACAGCTAAATATTACCAAAGTATATTATATCTCACTCTTACTTGGGGATCAAAACAAAAGTCCAAGTTCTGGGGCAACTGGGTGGCCAGTCAGTTGAGCATCTGACTCTTGATTTCGGCTCATGATGTCAGGGTCATGGGGTCGGGCCCTGCATCAGGCTCTGCTCTCAGCACAGAGTCTGTTTGTCCCTCTCCCTCTCCTCCTTCCCCTACTCACACCCTCTCTATCTCTAAAATAAATAAAATCTTAAAAAAAAAAAAAAAAAAGCCCAAGTTCCTCGAAATTATACAGAGATAAATGAAGCACTGAGGGTAGGAGAACCATGAAGTTACAACTCTCCCATCCTAACAGAAAATAAGCTGCATGAATGTTAAGTTACTTGAGGTCTACTCATTCATTCCACACATTTATATTGAGGACCTATTATGGGATCAGGTACTGTTTTGTATTCTGGGGACCTATGGTGTGGACAAAAAGTCCCTGCCTTAAGGGGCTCACACTCTAGTCGGGGGGACAGAAACAAAGAGGCAAAAAATGAGAGGGGAAGCCGCAGAGTAGGAAGATCGTCCCTTCCATGTACACCAAGGCTGCAACGACATATAGTGCAATTCACTTTGAGAATGACCTGATGGCTAGCAAAAGCTCTTCCACGGCTAAAGATACAGAGACAACACCACATTGGGAAAGGTAGGTAAAGGGCAAGTAAGGAGCCAAACCCTTGGCAGGGTGACCCACAGGTGAGAGGGATAGTACATGCACAGATGTCTTCCTTGGGGAGAGAAGGGTCCAAACCCCACATCAGGTGCTCCTGCCCCAGCCCTGGGAATCTGTTCTGGGAAGATAAGCCACTTCCCACCCTGCCCCATAACATCTCTCTTTGAAACTCTAGGAACTTTGGAAATCAGCAGGGCTTAACTAAGAGAAAGCCAGAGGGCTATAGGAAATGAAAACTCTGCTCTTAAAGGGTCCTCACATTATAGGAGTCCCAGAAGAAGAGACAGAAAAAAGCAGAAACAATACCTGAAAACTTCCTAACCTGGGGAAGGAAACACACGTCCAGGTTTTAACTGCATCCAGGAAGCATAGAGAGTCCCAAACTGCTGAACACAAAGAGGTCCACACCAAGAAAAATAATAATTAAAATGTCAAAAATTAAAGAGGGATAAATCTTAAAAGCAGCCAGAAAAGACGGGAAGATGGTGGTGGAGTAGGAGGACCCTAGGCTCACCTCATCCCATGAATACAACTAGATAATTATCATATCATCCTAAATACCCCAGAAATCAATCTGAAGGCTGGCAGAACAAACCACAACTAAAGGTAGAAAAGAGGCCACGTTGAAGAAGGTAGAGAGTATGGAGAGGCAGCTTGGGAGAGAAACTGATCGTGGCCACTGCGGTCACAGAGAAGGGCAAGAGACAAACTAGCACACAGGGGTGTGCGTGGGGAAAATGAATTCCCATAGCAATTATCTTGGTAAGTGGGAGGGCTCAAATTTTGTGAGTTCTCACAACCAGCGGGGCCTAAAGCCTGGAGTTTAAAGGTTGCGTGCTTGGCTCAGGGAGAGCTCAGAGGACATTGGGCTGCTCTTGGAGAAAAGCCAGGGCAAACAGCCAGTGGACATGCAATGGTGACACAGCGATCTGAAGAGCACCTGGAGCACACAATGGGGAGGTTAGTTGTGTTGTCTTGGACTGTGTCCCAGAGAGGCAGCATTCATGGAGAGACCCCTCTGGGAACAAAGGATCTGGCAGGCGCCCTTTCTCTCCCCCACACCTCAGCATAAGCATAGGGCCACCTGTAGGACCCAGCACAGTGCCAACACTCGCTACCTAACTGCCTAGACCAAGCCTGCCCTGCCCCCATGCTTCGGTAGAACCATCCCTACCAATTCAGCTTCCCTCAGTCAAAGCACGGCAGGCCCTCTCCCTCAAAACACTGGCCCAAACCCCTGCCCACACCACGTCTCCCCACCTGGGAGTTTCGCAGAGCCTCAGTTCTGGTGGCAGTGGCAACAGGTCTCATTTCACAAGCAGACCAGAGTGCAGCTAGTTAAAACTCACCACTTTTCAGGCCAGGGACCAACACTGCCCACAATAGCATAAGAGAGCCTCTGCAGGTGACTGGCCTGAAGGATAAAGTGGCCAAGACACAACAGCAGAGCATACACGGCACACATTAGAGACACTCCCAGAAGTGCCACACCCTGGGGAACAGGGCATGATACACTGCAGGACACTACAAGACCTCTTCATAAAGCCATTATCCTCAAGAACAGGGGATGTAGCTGGCATTCGTGACACAGAGAAACAGGCACGAAGACTTAGATAAAATGAGAAGACAGAAGAATTTGTCTCAAATGAAAGGAAAGGGCAAGGCTGTAGCCTGAGATATAAGCCAAACACACATAAGTAACATGCCTGATGGAGAATTTAAAGCAATGATCATAAAGATACTTGCTGGACTTGAGAAGAGAAAGCAGGACACCAGTGAGACTATTAATACAGATATAAGGAAAAATATAGCAGAGATAAAGTGCTCAATAAACAAAGTGAGAAAATGCTTGATGGAATGAACAGTAAGATGGAAGAAACAGGAACAAATTAGTAACCTAGAAGACAGAGTAATGGAAAGTAATCAAGCTGAACAAAGAGAGAAAAAGAATCATGCAAAATTAGAATAACTTAGGGAACTCAGTGATTCCATCAAATGTAACATTTGTATTATAGGAATTCCAGAAGAAGAAGAGAGAGAAAAAAGAGGGTAAAGAATTTATTTGAAGAATAGCTAAAAACTTCCCTAATCTGGGAAGGAAACAGATATCCAGATCCAGGAGGCACAGAGAACCCCCAACAAAATCAACAAAAGCAGATCCACACCAAGACATAATGTAATTAAAATAACAACATATAGCAATAAGAAAAAATATTAAAAACAGCAAGACAAAAGAAGTCAGTAACTTACAAGGGAAACCCCATAAGGCTATCAGTGGTTTTTTCAGCAGACACTCCAAGCCAGAAAGGAGTGGCATGATATATTCAAATTGCTCAATGGGAACAACTGGCAGCCAAGAATACTCTATCCAGCAAGGCTATCATTCAGAATAGAAGGAGAGATAAAGAGTTTCCCAGACAAACAAAAATTAAAGGAGTTCATGACCAGTAAACCAGCTCTGCAACAAATACTAAAGGGGACTCTTTGAGTTAAAAGGAAAGAGGAGAAATGAGAGTATGAGATAGAATGCTTTAAAGTAGTAAAAATGAACATTTCAGTAAAAAATCAGTTAAGGAACCCACAAAATAAAAGGATGCAAAGTATGACACCATATACCTAAAACATAGGGAGGCAGGGAGTAAAGAATAGGTTCAGACTGAAACAACCATCAACTTAATATAGACTCCTATATACAAAAGAGGTTACATACAACCTAATGGTAACCATATATCAAAAACCACTAATAAACATGCAAAATAAAGAGAAAGAAATCCCAATATATCACTAAAGAAAACCAGCAAACTATGAAAGGGAGAAAGAAACACAAGAAAGGATCGGAGAAAATCTTCAGAAGCAACCAAAAAACAAATAAAATGGCAATAAATACACATTTATCAATAATTACTTTGAATGTAAATGGACTCAACACTGCAATCAAAAGACACAGGGTGACAGAATGGATAAAAAAAACAAGACCCATCTATATGCTGCCTTTAAGAGACTCATTCTAGACCTAAAGTCACCTGCAGATTGAAAGCAAGGGGATAGAGAAGCATCTATCATGCAAATGGATGTCGAAAGAAAGCCTGAGTAGCAGTACTTATATCAGACAAAATAGACTTTAAAACAAAGACTGTAACAAAAGACAAAGAAGGGCACTATATTATCATATAGTGATTAATAGTATATATATTATATATAGTAATGAACAGGATAATTCAACAAGAAGATGTAACAATTGTAAATATTCATGCACCCCACACAGGACCACCCAAATACACAAAATCGTTAATAACAAACCTAAAAGAACTAAGTAATATTACAATAATAGTAGGGGACTTCGACACCCCACTTACATCAATGGACAGATCATCTAAACAGAAAATCAACAAGGAAACAATGGCTTTGAATGACACCCTATAACAGATGGATTTAACAGACATATTCAGAACATTCCATCCTAAAACAGCAGAATACACATTCTTTTCAAGTGCACATGGAACATTCTCCAGAACAGATTACATATTAGGCCACAAAACAGACCTCAAAAATTCAAAAAGATCAACATCATATCATGCATCTTTTCTGACCACAACCCTATGAAACTAGAAATCAACCACAAGGAAAAATCTGGAAAGAGCACAAATACATGGATGTTAAATAACATGCTACTAAACAATGAATGGATCAACCGGGAAATAAAAGAAGAAATTGAGAAGTACATGGGAACAAATGAAAATGAAAACACAATGGTTCAAAACCTTCGGGATGCTGCAAAAGTGATTCTAAGAGGGAAGTTTATAGCAATACAGGCCTACTTCAAGAAGCAAGAGCAACAAACAAAGCCTAAAACAACAGGAGGAAGGAAATAATAAAGATTAGAGCAGAAATAAATGATAGGGAAACTAAAACAAACAAAAACACACACAATAAGACAGATCAAGGAAACCAGGAGCTGGTTCTTTGAAAAAAATCAATAAAATCGATAAACCTTTTGCCAGACTTATCAAGAAAAAAGGAAAAGGACCCAAACAAATAAAATTGTAACTGAGAGAGGAGAAATAACAACAAACACCACAGAAACAGAAACAACTATAAGAGAATATTATGAAAAACTATATGCCAACAAATTGGACAACTTAGAAGAAATGGATAAATTCCTAGAAACATATAATCCTATCAAAACTGAAACAGGAAGAAAGAAAATTTGAACACACTGATTACTGGCAAAGAGATTGAATCAGCAATCAAAAAATTCCCAATAAACAAAAGTCCAGGACCAGATGGCTTTCCTGGTGAATGCTGCTAGACATTTAAAGAAGAATTCATTCCCATTCTTCTCAAACTATTCCAAAGAATAGAAAAGGAAGGAAAACATTCAAGTTCATTTTATAAGGCCAGCATTACTCCGATACCAAACCCAGATAAAGATGCCACAAAAAAAAAGAAACTACAGGCCAGTATTTCTGATGAACACAGATGTCAAAATCCTCAACGAAACACTAGCAAACCCAACCCAAAAATACATTAAAAAAAATAATCCACCACAATTAAGTGAGATTTACTCCTGGGCTGCAAGGGTGGTTCGGTATTCACAAATCAATCAAGGTGATACATCACATCAATAAAAGAAAGGATAAGAACCATATGATCATTTCAATAGACACAGAAAAAGCATTTGACAAAGTCCAACATCTATTCATGATAAAAAGCCTCTACAAAGGAGGTCTAGAGGCAACATACCTCAACATAATAAAGGCCTTATATGAAAAACCCACAGCTAAGATCATCCTCAATGGGGAAAAACTGAGAGCCTTTCCCTTAAGGTAAGAGACAAGACAGGGATGTCCACGCTCACCGCTTTTATTCAACATAGACTGGAAGTCCCAGCCACAACAGTTAGACAACAAAAAGAAACAAAAGGTATCCAAATCAGTAAGGAGAAGTCAAACTTTCACTATTTGCAGATGACATGATACTCTACATAGAAAACCTGAAAGACTCCACCAAAAAACTGCTAGAACTGATACATGAATGCAGTAAAACCACAGGGTACAAGATCAATGTACAACAAATCTTTTGCATTTCTATACACCAAGAATGAAGTAGCAGAAGAGAAATTTTTTTGAAAATCACATTTATAATTGCACCCAAAATAATAGGATACCTAAGAATAAGCACAATCAAAGAGGTGAAAGACTTGTACTCTGTCCAAGACTTGTACACAAAGAAATGGAAGGACATTCCATGCTCATGGACTGGAAGAATATTGTTAAAATATCTATACTAGCCAAAGCAATCTACACATTTAATGCAATCCCTATCAAAATATGAACAGCATTTTTTACAGAACTAGAACAAACAATCCTAAAATGTGTATGGAACCACAAAAGACCCTGAATAGCCAAAGCAATCTTAAGAAAGAAAAGCAAAGCTGGAGGCATCACAATTCTGGACTTCAAGTTATATTACAAAGCTGTAGCGATCAAAACAGTGTGGTCCTAGCACAAAAACAGACACACAGATCAACAGAACAGAATAGAACACCCAGAAATGAACTCACAATTGTACGGTCAATTAATCTGTGACAAAGCAGGAAAGAATACCCAATAGGAAAATGTCTCTTCAACAAACAGTGTTGGGAAAACTGGACAGCGACATGCAAAAGAATGAAACTGGACTGCTTCCTCACACCATACACAAAAATAAATTCAAAATGGATTAAAGACGTCAATCTGAAACGTGATATCTGAAACCATAAAAATCCTAGAAGAACACAGGCAGTAACCTCTTTAACGTCAGCTATACCAACATCTCTCTAGATGTCTCCTGAAGCAAGGGGGGAAAAAGCAAAAATAAACTATTGGGACTACATCAAAATAAAAAGCTTCTGCATGGTGAAGGAAACAATCAACAAATCTAAAAAGCAATCTACAGATGGAAGAATATATTTGCAAATGACATAGCCAATTAAGGGTTAGTATCCAAAATATATAAAGAACTTAGAAAACTCAATACCCAAAATATAAACAACCTAATTTAAAAATGGGCAAAAGATATGAACAGACAGTTCTCCAAAGACATACAAATGGCCAACAGACACATGAAAAGATCCTCATCATCACCTATCATCAGGGAAATGCAAATCAAAACTACGAGATATCACCTCATACCTGTCAAAATGGCTAAAATCAACAACACAAGAAACAAGAGGTATTGGTGAGGATGTGGAGAAAAAGGAACCCTTGTGCTGTTGGGAATGCAAACTGGTGCAGCCACTATGGTAAACAATATGGAAGTTCCTCAAAAAGTTAAAAATAGAACTACCCTATGATCCAGCAGTTGCACTACTGGGTATTTACCCAAAGAATATCAAAACACTGGGGCACCTGGGTGGCTCAGTCACTTAAGCATCTGACTTCAACTCAGGTCATGATCTCAGGGACCTGGGATTGAGTCCTTCATTAGGCTCTGCACTCAGCAGGGAGTCTCCTTGTCCCTCTCCCTCTCCCCTGGTTTGTTCTCTCTCTCTCAAATAAATAAAATATTTCTAAAAAATCTAAACACTAATTCAAAGGGATACATGCACCCCAATGTTTATAGCAGCACTATTTACAAGAGCCAAGATTGATGAACGGATAAAAAAAGATGTGGTGTATATATACAATGGAATATTATTCAGCCATAACAAAGAATGAAATCTTGGGGCACCTGGGTGGCTCAGTCAGTTAAACATCTGCCTTCAGCTCAGGTCATGATTCCAGTGTCCCTGCTCAGTGAGGAATCTGTTTCTCCCTCTCCCTCTGCCCCTCCCCCCCCACTCATGCTCACTCTCTTTCTCACTCTCGCTCTCTCAAATAAATAAATAAAAATAAAAAATAAAGAATGAAATCTTGCCATTTGCAATGGCATGGATGGAGCTAAAGTGTATAATGCCAAGTGAAATAAGTCAGAAAAAGACAAACTTGATATGATTTCACTCATATGTGGAATTTAAGACACAAAACAAATGAGCAAAGGGGGAAAAGAGAGACAAACCAAGAAACAGACTCTTAACTATAGGGGACAAACTAATGGTTACCAGAGGGGAGAGGATGCGGGGATGGGTTAAACAGGCAATGGGGATTAAGGAGTCTCCACTTGTGATGAGTATTGAGTGACTAATGAAAAACCTTAAAAAAAAAAAAAGTAGCAAGAGAAGAGCAACCAGTTACCTACAAGGGAAACCCCACAAGGACATCGTCTGATTTTTTTTAGCAGAAACGTTGCAGGCCAAAAGGCGGTAGCATGATAATACTCAAAGTGCTGAAAGGAAAAAACCTCCAGCCAACAATATTCTACCCAGAAGGGTCACCATTCAACCAAAGGAGAGATAAAGAGTTTCCCAGACAAACAAAAGTTAAAGGAGTTTATCACCACGAACTGGCCTCACAAGAAATATTAAATGTTAAGTCGAAAAGGCCAAAACTTTAGGAAAAATTTATGAAAGATAAAACTTCCACTGCTAAAAGCAAACATACAGTAAAGGTAGTAGATCGATCACGTATAAAGCTAGTATGACGGTACAAGACAAAAGCAGTAAAATCAATTTTATCTACAATTAGTTCAGGGATACCCAAAATAAAAAGATGTAAAATGTAACACCAAATAAGGGAGTAAAGGGAGAAAGGGAGTAAAAATGTGGTACTTTTAGAATGTGTTCGAACTTAAGTGAACATCAACTTAAAATAGACTCCTATATACATAGGAAGTTATGCATAAACCTCATGGCAACCACAAACCAAAAACCTATAATAAATACACCAAAATAAAGAGAAAGAAATCTCAGCCTAACACTAAAGAAAATCAACAGATCAGAAGGGAAAAGAGCAAAAAAGAACAGAGACAAACTACAAAACAACCATAAAACAATAAGCACATACCTATCAATAACTACTTTAAATGTAAATGGACTAAATGCTCTAGTCAAAAGACATAGGGTGACCGAAGAGATGAAAAAATAAAAAAGACCCACCTATATGTTGCCTCACTCAGACCTAATGACACACAGACTGAAAGTGAAGAGATGGAAAAAGATACTCCATGCAAATGGAACCAAAAAAAGCTGGGGTAGTAATACTTATATCAGACAAAATAGACTTTAAAACAAAAACTATAACAAGAGACAAAGAAGACATTACATAATGTAAAAAGGATCAATCCTACAAGAAGATATAACAATTGTAAATATCTATGCACCCAACACAGAAGCACCTAAATATATAAAGCAAATACTAACAGATATAAAGGGAGAAACTAACAGCAGTACAATAACAGTAGGGAACACCCCACTTCTATCTAAGAGGAAAGTTTATAGCAATACAGACCTATCTTAAGAAACAAGAAAAACCTCAAACAATCTAATCTTACTCCTAAAAAAACTGAAACAGAAGAACAAATCTCAAAGTCAGTAGAAGGAGGTAAATAATAAAGATCAGAGCTGGAAAAAAATAGAGACTAAAAAAACAATAGGAAGGATCAATGAAACTAAGAGCTAATTCTTTAAAAAGATAAAACTGATAAAAACATTAGATACTCATAAAGAAAAAAGAGGACTCAAAATCAGAAATGAAAGAGAAGTTACAACTGACACCACAAATGCAAAGCATTACAAAAGACCACTACAAAAAATTATATGCCAACATACTGGACAACCTGGAATAAATAGGTAAATACCTAGAAATACACAATCTTCAAAATTGAAAAGGGAAGAAAAAAATAATTTGAACAGACCAATTACTAGTAATAAATTGAGTCAGTAATCAAAAATCTCCCAACAAACAAAAGTCTAGGACCAGCTGGCTTCATAAGTGAATTCTACCAAACATATAAAGAAGAGTTAATACATATCCTCAAACTCTTCCCAAAAAAATTAAAGAGGAAGGAATGCTTCCAAATTCATTCTACAAGGCCAGCATTAACCTGATACCAAAAAGAAAAACACTATGAAAAAAGAAAATTACAGGCCAATATCCTTGATGAACATGATGCAGAAATCCTGAATAAACTAGTAGAAAACTGAACTCAGCAACACATTAAAGGATCATTCACCATGATCAAGTGAGATTTATTCCAAGTATGCAGGGATGGCTCAATATCCACCAGTCAACATGATACATCATCACATCTACAAAAATGATTTTTAAAAAATCATATGATCATCTAGATGGTAGGAAAAGCATTTAAGAAAATTCAGCATCTGGGGCGCCTGGGTGGCTCAGTCGTTAAGCGTCTGCCTTTGGCTCAGGGCGTGATCCCGGTGTTCTGGGATCGAGCCCCACATAGGGCTCCTCTGCTGGGAGCCTGCTTCTTCCTCTCCCACTCCCCCTGCTTGTGTTCCTTCTCTCACTGGCTGTCTCTGTCAAATAAATAAATAAAATCTTAAAAAAAAAAAAAAAGAAAATTCAGCATCCATTCATGATAAAAACTCTCAACAATGTGGGGATAGAGGGAACATACCTCAACATAATAAAGGCCATATATGAAAAACCCAGAGCTAACATCATACTCAAGGGTAAAAAGCTGAAAGCTTTTCCTCTAAGATCAGGAACAAGACAAGGGTATCCACTCTCACCATTTTTATTTAACACAGTACTAAAAGCCCTAGCTGCAGCAATCAGACCAGAAAAAGAAACAAAAGGCATCCAAATTGGTAAGGAAGAAGTAAAACTGTCACTATTTGCAGATGACATGATGCTATATATAGAAACCCTAAAGACTCCACCAAAAACTATTAGAATAAATGAATTCAGTAAAGTTGTAAGATACAAAATTAATATACAGAAATCTGTTGCATTTCTATACACTGATAATAAATTAAAAGAGAAAATACAAAAACAATCTCATTTATCATTGTATCAAGAACAATAAATTACCTAGGAATAAATTTAACCAAGGATGTAAAAGATCTGTACTCTGAAAACTATAAGACATTATTAAAGAAACTGAAGATGACACAAATAAAAAGATATACCATGCTCATGTATTGGAAGAATTAATATTGTTAAAATGTCCATCCATACTACCCAAAGCAATCTACAGATTCAGTGCAATCCCTATCAAAATACCAAAAGCATTTTTCACAGAACTAGAATAAATAATCCTAATATTGGCATGGAACTCCAAAAGTTCCCAAATAGCCAAAGCAATCTTGAGAAAGAAGAGCAAAGCTGGCGGTATCACAATCCCAGAATTCAAACTATACTACGGAGCTACAGTCATGAAAACAGTATGGTACTGGCACAAATACAGACACACAGATCGGTGGAACAGAATAGAGAACCCCAAAATAAACTGCACTTATATGGTCAATTAATCTACAGCAAAGGAGGCAAGGATATACAAGGGGGAAAAGACATTCTCTTAAATAAATGGTGTTGGGAAAACTGGACAGCTACACACAAAAGAATGAAACCATTTTCCTAGACTATCTACAAAAATAAAATTGATTAAAGACCTAAATATAAGACCTGAAACAGTAAGACTTCTAAAAGAAAATATAGGCAAGTAATACTCTTGAACATTGGTCTTAGCAGTACTTTTTGGGATCCGTCTCCTCAGACAAGGGCAACAAAAGCCAAAATAAACAAGTGGGACTTAACAAAATAGAAAGCTTTCTCACAGCAAAGAAAACCACCAACAAAACAAAAAGGAGACCTACAGAATGGGGGAAGATATTTGCAAATAATATATTCGGTAAGGATTAACATCCAAAATACATTTAAAAACTCATACAACTCAATGCCAAAAAAAACTAACAATGGAATTTAAAAATGGACAGAGGATCTGAATAGATGTTCCCCACTCCCCCAAAAAAAGACATCCAGATGGCCAACAGACACATGAAAAGATGCTCGTCATGACTAATCATCAGGGAAATGCAAAATCACGGTGAGATGTCACCTGACATCTGTCAGAATGGCTAGTATCAAAAGCACAAATGACAAGTGTCGGCAAGGATGTAGATAAAAGGGGACCCTCTTGCACTGTTGGTCTATTGTTGGGAAAGTAAATTTTGTGCAGCCACTTTGGAAAATAGCATGGAGGTTCCTCAAAAAATTAAAAAGACAGGGGTGCCTTGGTGATTCAGTCATTAAGTGTCTGCCTTCAGCTCGGGTCATGAACTCAGGGTCCTGGGTCAAGCCCCACATCGGGTTCCCTGCTCAGTGGGAGCCTGCTTTTCCCTCTCCAACTCCCCCTGCTTGTGTCTCTCTCTGTCTCTCTGTCAAAAAATAAATTAAAACTTTAAAAAAAAAATTAGGGGCGCCTGGGTGGCACAGCGGTTAAGCGTCTGCCTTCGGCTCAGGGCGTGATCCCAGTGTTATGGGATCGAGCCCCGCATCAGGCTCCTCCGCTGTGAGCCTGCTTCTTCCTCTCCCACTGCCCCTGCTTGTGTTCCCTCTCTCACTGGCTGTCTCTATCTCTGTCAAATAAATAAATAAAATCTTTAAAAAAAAAATAAAAATAAAAAAAATTTAAAAAAATTTAAAAAAATTAAAAAGACAAATACCATGCAATCTAGTAGTTCTACCACTGGGTATTTATCCAAAGAAAACAAAAACACTAATTTGAAAAGATATATGCTTCCCTATGTTTATTACAGCATTATTTACAATAGCCAAGATAAACAACTTAAGTATCCATTGATAGATGAATGAATAAAGAAGATATTGTGTACACACACACAAAGAATATTAGTCATAAAAAAGAATGAAATCCTGCCATTTGTGACATGAATAGACCTAAAAGGTGTTGTGCTAGGTGAAATAAGTCAGACAGAGAAATACAAATACCATATGATTTCACTTATACGTGGAATCTAAAAGACAAAACAAAACAGAAACAGTCTCATAAATACAAAGAACAAAGTGGTGGCTGGCAGAAGAGAGGGGAATAAGAAGATGAGTGAAATAGACAAAGGACATTAAGAGGTACAAATTTCCAGTTACAAAACAAATAAGCTTTTAATTTTATTGTAAATAAAATGGGGTATAAGTACAGCATGGGGAAGGTAGACTATAATATTGTAATAACTTTGTAAGGTGACAGATGGTAACTATACTTACCATGGTGAGCATTTTATAATGTATGTAAATGTCAAATCACTGTATTATACACCTGAAACTATATAATATTTCATATAAACTTTACTTCAATTAAAAGCAAATATTTTTTAAAAAAGAAGTAAAGGACTTCTCTGCAGTAAAAGTAAACAAGACATCAGATTGTGATAAGTGCCCTGAAGGAAATGAATAGGGCCATGTAACCAATAACAAGGAAAGACAGGGAACTACCTTAGGGTCACCAGAGGAACAGACTTTACTCTCCCACCTTAAACAACTGGGGGGGAGAAAAGGGAAAAAGTATATGAAAAATGGGTTTTAAATGTTGGACAATAGACAGTAATAAGGGAATTAAATGAGTTGAGCCCCATGATTGCCCCAGATTATTGCTTAGAGGCCATTTCTCGGCTGTGGTACAGGAAAGGGGAACCCAAACTGAACCAGGCAGTCTTGCTGTGTTGAGGAGACAGAGTTAAGAATTCAGAAAGGCCGGGCCACCTGGGTGGCACAGCGGTTAAGCGTCTGCCTTCGGCTCAGGGCATGATCCCGGCGTTATGGGATGGAGCCCCACATCAGGCTCCTCTACTATGAGCCTGCTTCTTCCTCTCCCACTCCCCCTGCTTGTGTTCCCTCTCTCGCTGGCTGTCTCTATCTCTGTCGAATAAATAAATAAAATCTTAAAAAAAAAAAAAAAAAGAATTCGGAAAGGCCAAGACAGCTGGAATTTGCAAAACAGAGTACCAGAGCGAAGACAGCTGCTTAGAGAGGACAGTTCCAAAAAAATGTGCAGAGGGTTCCTTTCAAGTCTTTAGGTAAGTACTGACCAGCGCAATACTTGTTGTTGGGAAATACCAAACAAAAGGGAAAGAACTATCAAAAAGAAGCAAGCAGAGACATTCTAAGCTGGGACTAGTTTGCATTCCCACAGTCAAATTGGAAAAACCTCACATAATAAACATTGGGTTGAATACTCTAGGAGGATATTGCTTCAGTAGGGGAGAAAAGTAGCCCTCAGTACAGGACTGTTCTGGCCCACCTAACAAAGCTTCAAAGCAAGCTTTGAAATGATCAAACTGTTTCCGAGTAACTTGATTGTATTCCAAAACAGAGCTCAAGAAGATTTAAAAGAATACACACATGTACACAAAAACCCAACACCCAACAGTATAAAATTTAAAATTAAAAAATTACCAGGAATGCAAAGTAGCAGGAAAATATTACCCAAAACCAGAAAAATCAATCATTAAAAACAAACCAAAATATGACACAGATGATACTCTTTTAATGTCCTTATTTACTATTTCTATTATAAATATATTTATTATGTTAAACAAGGTAGAGAAAAGAAATAGCGTATTAAGGAGAGACATGAAAGATTTTTTAAAAATTGAACTTCCACAGACAAAAATACATTAGGTAAGATTAACAGCAAATTAGTGCAGAAGAATAAGTTGGTGAACTTGAAGACATGGCAACAGAAACTATCTGAAATTAAAGACAGAGAAAGAAGACGGGAAATGTACAAACCATTAGTAAGCTGTGTGACAACTTCGAGCAGACTAACATACATGTAAATTGGAGCCCCAGAAGGAGGTAGGAGAGAGTGGGGTAGAGAAAACGTATTTTAGGAAATAACAGACAAAATTAAACTATATAAATCCGCAAGTCCAATAAGTGCAACAAATCCCAAGCACAAAAATCATGAACTACACCAACGCACATTATAATTAAACTGCACAAATTTGATAAAAACCTTAAATTAAAAGCAGCAGAGGTTTAAAAAGATAAGAATGACAGCAGACTTCTTGTCAGAAACAACACAATCCAGGAGGCAGTGGAGCAACAACACTTTTAAAACTAGAGTTTTATACCCAGCAAAAATATCTTTCAAATACAGATTCAGAAATCTTTCTTAACAAGGTGGGCCTGTACACATTGCTAAAAGGATTTTGGATTTTTATCTTCAAAGTAATTGTAAACCACTAATAGATTCTATGTGACAAGACTCGCATTTTAGGAAAGATAGTAAAACTAACTTTCTGAGAAGAATAGATTGGGCTTGGGGGACAAGGGGCCATACATATGTAAGAGCAAAGGGAGCATAAACTTGTTCACAAAAACAAAGAATGTTGACATCAACTGGGGTCGTAGAAATGGGTATGGAGGACAGAGGACTGATTAGAAAAATATCTAGAAGACAATTATTCAAAGACTTGGTGCCTGGATGTGAAGTTTGTGGAAGAGGAAGGAATCAAGAATGATTCCTGTTTCCAACATGAGCAGCTAAACTTATATATAATTTTATCCACCTGAAAAGTAATTTAAACCAATTATACACTATCAAAACTGTAACTGAAACAACCCGTAAGAGTAAACTATTCTAAATACTGCATTTAAACTAAACAATGCACTGTGTAAAAGTTGTAAATAAAAACCAAACAGGTTTTTTTGCAGGAGAAAAAGTTACAGGTATGAGCTTTCTTCATCTGAAATTTGCACCGAGCTCAATCTTGCACTGACACAGTTGCTATTGTTCCCCATGGAAAATAGTAAAAGCATGATTCCTAGGAGTCATCTGATGAGATACTAAAGTGGCTTTACAAAACAGGTGCTTCAACAGGCAAATCACTATAATGGGGCTGTACCTTTGAAAGAAATTATCTCTCACACAGCATTTAAAACGGCTGCAAGTTTTTGGTAATCCTCCTAGTTCAGCAACCTTGCTTCCTATGTTTCTATCTTCACAGTTAGGAGTCTATTGGTGAAAGATTTTTTTTAAAGGTCTTAAATAGGAACAACAAGTGATTTACAAAGTGCTACACACTATATGTTGTGTTAAGTACCTTACATGATCATTTCATTCAACCTTAAAAACTCTATTAGGTAGTAGTTATTCCCATTTAACAGATAAATTGAGATGCACAAAGGTTAAGTAATTTGCCTTAGATTATGAAGCTAGTAAGTCACAGAGCCAAGGATATGAACCTGATAGGTCTGATCTCAATCCCTGGACTCTCGAGAAATTCATCTTTAAACTTCAAAAATCTTCCTGCACATTAGGGTATGTATAATTGATACACTGATTTTGTGTGGGTACATACTTTACATGTAATCCCTAAGTTTCTAACTTATTTCCTTCTAAAAATTCACAAAATCAAGGGGAATAAAAGTACGCTTCTCATGTGATAAGCACTAAAGTATAGAATTGTTGAAACATTATATTGTATGCCTGAAAATAATGTAACACTGTAGGTTAATTCTATTTCAATAAAACAATAAGACAAAATAAAAATTCACAAAATCTTATCATTAAAATGTCAGACTTTCAACTTGCCTCACGAGAGTCTTCAAAGCGGACAGCTTCAAGGCAAGAATTGTATGTAGGCTATGAGAGTTTTCATGAACATATGGATATGCATGTGTGTAACAGGGAATGCTGATGAGGGAATCCAAATCATCAAAGGCATAACTTGGCTGAGTATAGACACTAAGGATCTGAATTTGAACCGAGGGTCGGGTACCTTGAGCCATACAACAGACAAACTACCCATGCTTCACTTAGCACTGTGATAGGCAACAGCTCAGATGATTTATGTGGAAACCGTGTTGTATGATGGGCATAAACGCATATGCATACACTTACACTTCACATGCTGAATTACATGGCACATTACATGCATGTCTCTTTCCCCAACAACTAATCCAGTTATTGGGATTAACTTCAAAACTGTAAACTAATTACAATTTTCTCCATAGTTAACAGAAACTCACAGTTTAAAAGGTTATTTTTTTTTCTGCAACAACAATAAAAAAGCCTAGAAACTGAAATTCTCCAATAAAATTCTTTTATTTGGGTTCAACCTAAAATAGTTTAAATTTGATTTCTCTTTGCTAGAGAAAAGAAATCTCCAATTGTATAGACTTAATAGAAAAGTACTGAATTTGCCATTTCCAATAGAGGATATCTTCTTCATGCGTTGGGCCTCCACCATAGTAACCCAAAAGACTACTTGCAGTCAATATAACTGTCACAGCACTGAAATGCCCAAAATCAATTTCCTAACTTAGAAAGTTGTCCTTATTACCATAATGCACAATCTGACTATTCATATTATTTGAAAACCGTGAAAATACAATTTTTGGCATACACGCCCAGCTGGAAAAGGATTTGTTCCTCTGAAAACACCATTCATAAGATTAGGCAGAGCTGAGGGCACCTCTGTGTGTGAACAAGCAGGTCGGTGTCTCATGGTTTCTGCAAGTCCTCTCCTTTCTTAATGGGTAAGTACTGATGCCAGCAAGGGGACAGTCCAGGCACATGGCTCAGCTTAGGACTTAATTTTCCATAGCTAAGAAAAGAAAATCACCAAAATAAGTTAGTTTTAAGACCAACAGTTGGGGCTTACAGGTGCACTTACATGACTATGAACCGAGAACCCTTACATAAGAGCAATAGCAACCACAGAACACCACAGCGAAGAAACATGAACAATTTCCAGGGTCAAAATGACATATTGCAGTTCACGGGGCTTGGGTTTTCATTCACTCTGCCTCTATGTATTTCCCTAGATGAGAAGACGACCATTCCCCAGCCCATGCTATTAGATTGACATGAGAGCCAAACTTTTTTGTTCCATTCAAGAACACAGTCTATTATGCTTGTGTCAAACGAGAAAACCTAAGCTAAGAAGCCTGGGTACCACCATTAACACGTCTATTTCACCTGTTTTGACTCAAGAGTTCTTTCCAGGCCAGTCTCCAGGCTCCCAATCTCTCTCTCTCTCTCTCTCTCTCTCTCACACACACACACACACACACACACACACAGGGTGAAGAGCAAGGATTATTACAGGTGGTAATTTTTAAGACTAAGGCAGATGCTACAGGGTACTGGTCCCACTTACTCTTATATTAAATCCTAGAAGATCACTTATAACACCTGAGACAGCAGAAAGGATAACGACTCGTGTTATATTGTAGATTAAGGGATTCATTGTCAGTCCATAGAGTCTAAATGGTGTGTCCAGCTCCTACAAAAACATGAAAGGACGGAGATGAGATCCATGGCCTCTCGATGGCCGCAAGTATTTTCTGGGCTGTTTTTTAGGTCTTGGGGGAGGATAACTGCATCAGGTCATTTTTCCTTCATGCCTAGTAGCTGCTTTCAAAACACCTGTAACAGACACCTACCTACTTTTCCACTAGCTCTGTGTTTAAATGTGGGTTTGCATTCTATGTCATTTTTAATTTGAAAAATGTGACAGACGTCAGCAATCACCAGAACCTGGGTAACGAGATGGGAAATTTTTTTTTATATAGTCATTAACCCCAACTATCAAGCTGGCATTTTGAATGTACACAGCCTGGCATCTATCTGTTACTAGGGTCGCCTCCGGTAAGTAAAGCATTGATTTAAGTGCTAGTAAAAGTGTATCACAGGATATTACTTACTTTCAATAACTTGGTGGACAGCTTTAATACATTATTTACTAGAGTAAGCTGCTCTTTCTTATTCGGCTTTTTCTCCATCTTAAGATATAAATTAATCTAAGGGAAAAAGGAGAGATTAAGGCAAATGTCACAGAAAAAGGTCTATATACACTGCATCAAGTCTGGCAGATTCGAGGGTAATATTTTCAAATAAAATAAATTTTGAAATTCCTGAAGCTATTTCTACAGAACACATATGTCACATACCCTGCCCCCCAGCCCAGTCAGTCATATTTGGCAAAGAAGAGTCATTTAGTGGATTAAAAAAAAAGTATTTTAAATATCAAAACAATGAAAAGTGTAATACTAATTATAACATAACAATTAACATGTGAACTCCTTCATATGTTATATGTCCCCCATATAATCTAACATCCTCAGGAAACGCTAATGAGATGTAAGAAGATAGCTGCTGCTTTTCACGTGCTATTTCCTTATTTTTTCTCTGCTAGGAAATATTCTCCACTATAATTCTAAGGCAAAAAAAGAAAATCTAATAATACCAAATGTTTTTATTTAAAACTTTTGGATAAACGTGAAATCAAAAACAAATAAACAAAACCCCTTTATACTACTCTATGTTTATAAGAAACATTTCCTAGTCTTAAAATCCAGTCACATACTAAAGAGCAAGCATTTTCCAAACACTGAATGTATTCTACGGCTGATACAGAAGAAATTCAAGCAGCTTATTAAACATGCTTCAATGACAAGTACTACAAAGATCTAATACTTGATGTGGAATATGAGATTAAAACCATGTTCCATTACTACCAATAAAGATACCTTTATAATATACAAAATAATTTTAATCCATAAGATCTTAATTCTTACAATCCTGGGAACAGGTGGGGAAGATTATTACCCTCATTTTATAAGGAGGAAACACTTACATAGTAGCAGAGTGACTTCTAAGTTCATATAGCTAGAAAGTGCTAAATCTAGACTCAACCCTTAATCTTCTGCACAAATCTTATGATGCCGTCTCTAAACACAGAACCAAATTGACAAGGACCAATCAATACCTGTTCAGTAAGTAATATTGAAACATTGCTGTATTTCTTATTGGTTTCAGACCCCAATGAAGCCAGACGCAGTAAGAAAAGTAGTAAAGCTGTTTCCCAGATCAAAAATTCCCAATTATAAGCATCATTCAGGAAAGTTTTATGCCCCTGAAGAACCTATACAAAGGACCAAAAATAGTTAAGTTTTTCAACTGTCTCAAAATCTATAGTTACTCCTTTAGCAATTTAAAAGGATTTATAAGTTACCAATACTTTATATGCAAAGCAGAAGAGGTTTAATACTCATATAAAGCATTATCTATTTAACTAATCACTATCTATTTCTCTAAGTTCCCGGATTTTTTCCTTTGCATGAAAGACAGCAAAAGTCTGGAAGTAACAAAGGAGGAAAACATACAACAAGTAAAATAAGACAAACACATTTCCGGCCTTTTAACCACTAGTGTGCCCACTCATGATTACATGGTAACCACTTTTCAAAGTATTAAATTTGCATTTATATGACTAGTAGAGCTTCCTAAAATATGTGGCTCATCCTACTGGTATGACTACAAAGTCCTAAGGATCAGTTCTCTACTCCATTCGAGGATCCGAATAACAGCAGCAGCAGCAGCTACAAGTTATCAAGTGCCTATTATGTGTCCAGTTTTCTGATAAAAGTCTTTGGTTTTTTCAAAATTTACTCAAGCAAGCCCAAGGTAAAATGGAATTGATTGAAAAATATACAGAGCACCCTCACTGAAACCAAATGCTGGCCTTTGGAAAACCAGGAAGTCACAGAGCAGCCTCCTTCTCCATCTCTCTTCCTCGAGGGCCATTTGGGCTCCTGTCACCACTCCTCTTAGCTAATTCTGTTGCCTTACAAGACCCTTGTTTACTGCTCCCCCCAACTTTGATTTGTTCCAGCTTTGGTTTATCATAACACCCTATTGGCTGCACTGACCCCTACAGACCTTTCTTTTCCAAAGTCCACAACTGATATCTCAGCTTTTCAGTTCTCATTTCCGAAAGAGAGATACATTTAGCTTAGCCTGAGTTAATTCCCCCCTCCAATCAGTTATAACTAGGGCATGAAACTAACAACTAGTAACAACCTAGGCCCACCTCTTCGGCAGGGCAGTTTGTTGTGTAGCAATAGATAACACACAAACCACAGCCAAATGGCTATAAAACCAAACACAAAGAAAAACTCTTAAAATCAGCCAGAGAAAAAGGACATTCCTTTTGAAAGAGGAGCAATAAGACTAATAGCTGATCTCTCAAGAGAAAACATGGAAATCAGAAGACAACAGAATCCTTGCCTGAAAGTGGCAAACCCAGAAATGTATACTCAGCAAAACCATCCTTTAAACATGAAAGTGATGAAAGACATTTTTAAACAAACGAAAACAGAATACATCACCAAGCAGATTATTCAAACGGGGGAAAATAATTCTAGAGAAAAACAGAAATGCAAGAACTAATGAAAAGCAATGAAGAGGGTAAATATGTAGGTAAATATAAATGAATAATTGACTATAAAAAATAATAATTACATCTTGTAGGTTTAAAATATATGTAAAATTTAAATGAGGAACACTAATAATGGGTGAATGGGTAAATGAGATAAAGTGTAAAAGGTCCGAGCATTATCAAGGAAGCAGAAATTAATAATTTATTAGACTATAATAAGCTAAGGATGTACATTGTAATCTTTGAGGTCGGTGTAGTAAAAGAACATATAACAAGTTAACAGAGAGGATTAAATGGAATACTATAAAATATTAGATTAATAAAAGATCGCAAGAAAGTAGAGAAAAAGGAAAATTAACAGGGAGACCAAATAGGAACTAAATAGTATTTGTATTTATGGCAATTACATTAAATGTAAATGAACCAGACAATCCAAAACACTAAGACTTGAAGCTGGATTAAGAAACAAGCAACCAAAAAAAAAGGATATGTTGATTACAGGAAACATGACTCAAATATGAAGACAAAATAAATGAAAGGGTGGACAAAGACATAACATGCAAAAACTAATCAAAAGATAGCTGGTGTAGACTTTAAGTTAAGAAGCATTAGATTCGGAGACATTTCATAAGATCATGAAAGACAAAGACAGCCTGACACTTTTCCAGGTTAAAGAAGACTAAAGAGACAGAACAACTAAATGCAACACGTGGTCCTGGGTTGAGAAAAGAATAACTATGAAGGTCATAAAAGTCAGCTTCGAGATATATGAAATGAAAACTGACAGAGATTAAAGGAAAAAAAGAGAAATTCACCATCACAGTGGACACACTTCTGCCAATGGCTGACAGAATAAACAGACCAAAAACATGAGTAAAGAAGCAGAGGATGCAAGCAATACAATGAATAAACTTGGACTAATTTATGTAGAAAGAATGTTGCTCACCCAAACAACAGAATACAAGTTCTTTCAAAGCGCTGATGGGGATTTAATGAAACTGACCATATGCCAGATAACAAAGCAAGCCTCCACAAATTTCTAAGGAGTGAAAACATTCAGAATGTGTTCTCTGACCACAGCAGAATTAAGTTAAAACTCAATAAATGGAACAATACAAGATAAGCCTGTAACTTCTTGCAATGAAGAAAGCACAGAGGTCCACCCCCACACCCCACAAAAAGATACAGGGACCTGTTGAAAGGATACAGGAGGGGGCTTCAAGGGTCTCCCACTGGCCAAACCTGGGACAATTTAGGCCTCAAAAGAAATAGAGTAATAGATTACAATCTATTGGATAAAAATCAGAATATATGAGTCTATAATAAAAGAAAGAAAGGAAGGAAGGAAGGGAGGGAGGAAGGGAGGGGAAACAAAGGAAAGGTCAACCATAGAGTGACAACTAACAAATGTGTGGAAGAAAAGATGGAGTTAGATAAATGAATATTTTGTAACCCTCATGGCACGACAGCTTTATCATCAGTCAAAAATTGCCAGCTAAAATTAGAGTGATCTTAGAGTCTTAAAGCACTCAGAATTACTTCATTCTCATTTCAAAAGTAAGGAAAATTAACAAGTATTCAAAATAGTAAAAGAAATTTAGATACATTTTAAAAAATAGATATTTCAACATAACCATGCTGGTGCCTTGCTCTTGAGAAATAAATTTTTGTCTCATGCGCACACACACACACGCGCACACATCTAAAACAGATACTGAACCATATTAGAATTTCCATTTTTCATTAAGACAGATACGAAACGCTTACCTGGGCACAACAAATGAAAGCAATTGAAAGTGTCAGTAAGAAGACTGAAGATACAACTACATCAACTGAACGCTGTGGACCCCGTCTCTGTGGAGTGAGACACATAAGTTAACGTTTAAGATTATAGTTAGAGACAGCAAAGGCCCTCGCATCATTCACATTCTGAATTTTACTACATTAATGTGAAAATAAACATTTATAAGAAGTTCCTGGCGTAGGATTTTAACACATTTTGGACATGTTTAACTTTAAGCACCAAAATTCATGCTGTTCCAAATTAAGGGTGTGAGTGATTCACTGATGTATTTTCAGCTGGAATATTTTCCAAAAAGTCAGAAAAAGACTTTCAGTTTATGATTCTGCCCTAGGAATTTAAATTGTCTTCTCCCTTTCTAAGCTCTTCTTTACTGCCCTCTAACAGCTCAGCAGATACGTCACTTCCAACTTGGGGTCCAGCATGCCTGTCGGCCACTGACATGATCTGTCCAGTGCACAGAACTAACCATACCGCTCCCTGAGTATCGGCCACCAGCAATTTCAGTGGGCAGGTTTCCCACATATTCTCGCATACATTCTGTGGCTAGTCCAATGAAACTCACCTTTAGAAAGGAACGCAGTGATAACCATATCTTAATGTTCTCCACTTTTTTAAGTCTGAAATGAGGTATTTCATATTTCCTAGCTTTCCGGGCAGAGGTAATATGGCTGAAGAGTTTTGCAAATAAAAATCTCTAGAGGAGGTTTAAAAAAAAAAAATCACAAAGTAAAAGGTACATGTGTGTCTCTGTGTATTTATTTATATAATTTAAGCAATATTCCCGGTATATAAACAATAATAAAGGGATGAAATGCTAATCAGTGATCACTTAGACCAAGTCAATAGCTCATGAACCCTGTTGCTTCCAAAGCACATTCCATCGTCATTTATGTCTTCATAATATGATACACTCTTGACATTTTCAAGGAATAGTCTTTGGAGACCTTTGTGAATCCCCAACTTCACAAACACAAATGTTTATACAGAATTCTGGTTTAGTCCCAGATTACGTTTCCATTCAAAATCACGTTTTTTGCACATATCACCATGACATCAAGTCCTCAATTCCTAATTCTTATCGAAATTCAATAACTCTATTTCTCACTGGACCAGTTGCCATGGAAACATTTTGACTTGGGGAACAGCTACAGATGTTACGGGCCAACAAGCCTAAAGGCGCGCTGAGGTACAGGTGCTGTCGAGTCCGCTAGGCTCTAGGCCTCTGCCTAAATCCCTTACTCCTACCCGTGAGCTCAGCAAGATGCCGGATTACAACATGTCATCTGTGAATAATCAATATCACGAGTGTTAGACCCACAAATACCAAAAGCCCACTCGTCAATCCTTCATTGCCCACGTGAGCTTTTGGAGAGAGAACAAATCAAGAGAACGAAATCAACTCAAGGAAATATCATACGCAAAAGCAGAGGCAAGGAATTTTACTTCTCTACTGACCTGCTTATATGTTCTCTCTGCCACACACATCATGAAAAAAAAAATCCAAGTAAGACACAATCGTTCAAAAAAATTAATCATAGACAGAATAATAATAGGTGTAACAGGTGGTGCCCCACAAAAGAGAGTAATGATCTCCTCAGCTGAAATGGACTTTAGCTGGTCGAGGCTCTTCTCACGGAAAAGTCGATGTAAAAAAGGAAAAAATGCTAATCCAATGGTGACGACATTTCCCAGCATCTGATAACCTACTCCTTGCTGATATGCATTGACCTGGGAATTAATTTAAAATGTCCATCATTATTACACAGTTAAATGGAGTTACAAAGCAGTATTCATCAAGTACCATTTAGATTATTAAAAACTAAATCTGTTTTACGGCTAAAAGAAGTGCAAATAAAAACGATGTGCAGATTTAGGACTCTTCCATTTCATTAAAATTCAGGCTTACATAAGATAAGGAATATTTGCAGAGTATACCTGAATAATTGATCATGTTCGCAGAGAACTTTGTCACAAATACAAAAATATACTACCAAGTCAAGATTCTAACTACAAAATTTAAAATATATATATTTTGTTTCAAAAGCAGTTAGACTTTTGATCACTGAATAGATCTTATGAAATACCTGATCATTAAACAGTTTTCTGAGAAGTTTGAAAACTCATGAAACCTCACCCGGCTCATGATGATGCCACTTATTTCCAACACAGACATATCCATCTTTTTGCACTCATTCCCTTCCCAGATTATTGCACTAACTCGATCAGAGGCAGGACTTGAGTTCTGAAGCCAGAATAAGTGGTTCTAAAAAGAAAAATATAAAACTATTTTCATCCACCCTTCTTTCTTTCCTCCGTTGGATTTTTTCCCCAATGTTCAGTTCTCAGGCCACATTCGCCAGTGTTGGACCTCATCATTCTATTCTCTCCTTCCCAGAGCTCATCGTGCCAATGGCCGCCTCTATGATGCTCATCTCTGGTCCCTTTCTCTTCAATAAGCCAATTTCTTACCTGGAGAGAGGCTAAACAGCTTCTGTGATGACGGGAAGTAGGATTCCGTGATCTCCAAGGTGGCCTCCCTGTCTAA
The DNA here is from genome assembly GCF_023065955.2 of Ursus arctos. Taxonomy (NCBI): domain Eukaryota; kingdom Metazoa; phylum Chordata; class Mammalia; order Carnivora; family Ursidae; genus Ursus; species Ursus arctos. Next base: position 12,434,235 of record NW_026622786.1, on the reverse strand, counting down.
GTGTCTGGAAGTGAGGCTAAGCTTGGTGTATTCGTGGTATGTTAAGGAGAAAAGTATTTCTAGAACAACGTGACTGCACCGGAGGTAGAAGGAAGTTAGGTAGGAGAGCCGCTAATAGGCCTTACATGTTACATGAATGACTGAGGAGTTCAGCTTTTCTCTGATCTAATCAGGATGCAGAAAAGCACAGAAAAGAAAGCTAAAGAGGAGAAAGCTCAAGATTTTTTAAAAAGTGCTACTTTCTTCTGCCATATAAGTTCTTATTCTTCAAGTACCAACTCAAGTCCCATTTTACCAACACAGTCAGCTCACTGCCACAAGCCTATATATTCTGCCCTTCTCTGAAATCAAAGACCCTTAGAGTCTATATCAGACAAATTAGCATGTAATTATATGCTACTTTTCTAATGTCCTCTACTTACTTCCCCTATAATCATCTTGTCCTCAAACTAAAATATAAATTTCTAAAAAAAGGACCACATGGTGTATTTCTTCTCTTTCGACTACAATGCTTAGCATAATGCTGATGAGCATTTATTGATTTATTCATTGATGAAGCCAAAAAATGTATGAAGCACCGCCTATGTAACATGCACCACAGATACAATGGAGAACAAGACAGACGCTGTCCTTGACATGAAGGACCTTACAGACTGATGGAGACATGATTAAGTAAAGTTACCAGACGGCATGGTAAGGGAAGGAAAGAGGGCTTCAGGAGCAAATGAAAAAGGCTTCCTAAGGAAGTATCATTCAAGCCAAGACCCGAAAAAGAAAAAGGAGTGAGCCAAAGGAACGAGTGTCAGAGAAAAGTGTGTTCCAGGCAAATAAGCCAGAGGCACATGGGGAACGGTACAGCTCTGAAAGAAGTTCAGAGTGGGGGCGGGGGGATGGTCAGGGAGCAAATGAAGAAACAGAAGCAAATAATCCCAATGGGGGAAAATAGTAGTTAAAGGATTTTAAGAGGGATGGCATCATTCTGGCCGTCTTGTGGAAGAGCAGATGAAGGGAGCGAGCCCACAGAAGCTTCTGTAAGGATCCAGAGAGCCCCGAGCAGGGGAGACACAAGTAGACAGATATTATTCAGTGGAGTCAAGAGGATGTGAGGACCAATTAAGACGGTGGGGTCTGCAAGGTTTCTGCCTTAGGTGGTCAGTGGTGGCATTCAAAAATATGGGGAATAAAAGAACAGGGTAGGCAGGGGAATTGGGAGATATGAATTCCTTTTGATATGGTGAGTTTCATATAACCTAATTATTCTTATATATGCCTTAAAATTATACTGAAAATCTCAAAAGCGCAAAGGAGGTCAAGATCAGGATGCCATGCATAACGACTGAGGGCTAATGTAATTTAGATGAATCTTCAGACTGAATGTAAAGAATATTTAGATTCAAGCTTTGATAGCAAAATTGGAAGGAAAAAAGCTTAAGGCTTTAACGAGAAAGTGTATGTTGCTTCTGGTTAGTCTTTAAGAATTGTATACATCTAATGAAGCAAGATTTTTTTCGTGAAAATGTGTAACCTAAATCAATGGTATCCTAGAGTCAAGAAAATTCACTAATTCAACAAATGAATATCCACCGGCAGATATTTATAAATCACCGTGGAAATATTTAGCCTAAAGAACAATAATCAAAACAGAAGAAATCACGATCATTGCCACGAAAGATCTGAAATGTTGATTTGAGAACCACTTCTAACCATTCAATCTACCCAGCAGTAGAAAAAGCTCTCTCATGAAGTAACAATCACTCCAGCTCTAGAAGAATTTAAGCAGAGGCCACTGATCATCTGATGGGGATACAAATAATAATGCTAACATTTACTGGGTACTCATCTTGGCCAGACATTGTGCTAACCACTTTATATTATCTCATTAGATCTATCACAACAGTCCCAAGAAGAAGTAACTATTGTTACCTCATGAGAATTCCTACGTCAGTTGGAAGGTTCAAATACCTTCTAAGGAATCTCTAATTCCAGGCTATCTGATTTTATGATATTAATATTAAACCTCAAATTAAAAGCATCACTTGGTTTATACATTATTAGAGAAGCAAGCAATGCCATTTCTTAGTAATTCATGTATAACACTGTGATGTCTACGAAAATATGAGGTTGATGGACCAAACAACCCTGCTCACATAAAATGAACATTAAGGATCATTCTAAGGAAAATAATGAGAAAAAGCATTATGAAGAAAAATTTAGGGCAGGGCAACTCCAGAGTACTCTCCACTGAGTTCTAATCCCAACATCTTCACTTACAGACTATGCTCAATTTCCTCATCTCTAAATTAGAGATAATAACAGTATCTACCATATATGATTATGGCAAAGTCAAATGAGATAATATGGTACCTGGCATGTAAATATACAGTGAGTATTAGCTACTGTTACCATCACCTTTACACACCTGCTGAAAAACATCTTCTTTGGGGTCACGTTTGGTCCCTGAGTGAAGGGTATTCACATGGGCCCCCTCACTGTCACTGGTGACAGATGACCGGCACTCTGGGCCATGCAGCAGGTCGTCCCATAGCATATCCTCAGTCTCCGAGTCATGGCGGGTGCTTTCTGAGTCTCTTCTCGACATGTTGAGGCTTCGAGAGCCACCGCTCATGCCAGACCTAGAGCCCTTTCAAGGAAAACAGAAAACCAAAACTATACATTTTTTTCCATTCATTTTTAAAAGCAATCAGACACCTGAAATGAAAGTAAAATAAGTTATCTGTGGTGATGGCTGGCAAGCTTTCTTACGTTGAGCCCCACAAGGCTTCACATAACAATAATAACATGTTAATATGTCAATGTTGAACTCCGATGACTCTCTAACAAGCAGGATTTTAAAAGGACTCCCTCTAAGAAGTTATTGCCAAATCATGAGCTTTTTCCACTCAAGTTCCCTGGGATGAGTGACTTCTGCAAGCATATCCCGAGGACCTACGCTGGATATAGGTGTGGCCGAGCCAAGGTGTCCCCTACTCTAAATACCGTGAGCGTGCCTGCAGATCTAGTCCCGGCCCGGGGGCCCAGCCTAACATGAAAAGGATAGTCGGACTGAGAAAAGGATGCACAATGCAGCTCTCCTACAGTACAAACATAAACACGCAAGTTTTTCCAGAAACCCCAACTGCCTTGTCAATCAAAACAAAAACCACACTATCGCCATCTACCCCGCTCACCTCTGAATGATAACCTTCCAAACGGACAATATGCCCGTGAGCTGCATCATGGAATCTGCTGCTCCCACCTCTCAGGGATCCTTTCTCAAAAATACGTCTTCATCAGCATCAGTGCCACTTACAAAGGAATGAAGCTGAAGAATGAGCTCCATATTGCAAGTAAGTATCAGGGAACCTTCTCGTCCTCTGGGGACTGAGGAAGCTCTTGCTGAGCATTAGCTCATCTATGACACTTGTAAGATTACAGTCAAAGTGAGAAGAGCTCCTTCGTTTTCTGGGGGTCAGTAGCCACATGAAAGCCACCAGAGAGGTAGACAGACCACTGGTGGCAGGGGAGGTCAGGCAAATGCAAACACTACTCTCAGACAACCGATAAAAAAACGTAATGGATACAGTTATTACACTCGCTCGGGACTGGGCCTTGAACGGTGACCCGTCAGAAGGATACGTTACCTGACTGAAGGCTGCCGATTCAAATTCTGATTCAGCCAGACTGTCCGAATCCCGTGCAATGTGACACCACTTGGGAGTGGACTTCTTTACCTGCCACAAATCAAGCCAACAAACGAAAGGAACACATGTCCAATATCTTGTTACCATTCAATGACTTTGGAGTTAATGCCGGTACTTTGACAAACTAAACACTACCTGAGTGTTTAGGTGCCTGGTAAGGATCGATTTTCTGTTCTTGACTTCACAGCCGTTGTCACTTGAGGCCCCTTCCACACTCCTACGCAACATCATCATCTGCGTCCGGGCTTCGCCGTCCTCCTCACTTGACAGATCATCTGACATCCCATTACCCAGACGCCCGAAAGCCTCCTAACAAAGAGAAAAGCCACTTCCTCACAGGGGACAGCCCAAAATACTCTAGGAAGCGGCACATGTGAAAACAAAAAAGCACGTAAACACTAAGAAATGATGACAGTAAACCAAAACTGAACAAGCCTCTGTATTACTTGGGTCGCAATGAAGAGCAACAGTGAACTCTCTTGGAACTGAACCGGCTCACTGATGTATTAGGTAGAGGTTAGAAGCACAGGCTTGCGTCTGGGTCACGGCCCTTCTACTTACTAGCGATGTGACCAGAGGCAAGTAACTAACCTGAGGCTCCAGTTCCTCATCTGAACAGTGAGGATGATAAAGCACCTACCTCACGGAGCTGCGGTGACAATTAGATGCCGTACTCCGTGTAAAGCACTTAGGAGAGTGCCTGGCGGCGGTAATGGCTCAAGACTATTAGCTATTTTTGTAATTACTAAATGCCACAGTCTAACAAATGAGAAAATATTTCAAGACTATACAATGGAAGTGTAGTTTTAGAGACAGAACATCCCTGCTACGCCTAGAAAATAGTTTCCCCAAGCCCCCATCATCTGCTCACTGCATCTCTGGAATACGACACAGCGGCCTTGACACTGATCTGCTGATGAAACCTACCAGCCTCCTGCTAAGGCTGGATCAGTAGCCGATGAAATAACAAGTTCTAGTCCTAGAAATTAAAAGAATAAACTAGAGTCTTCATGTGTTATTCTCCTTTTTGTGACCTGTGGTTTTACGTTTCATTTATCTGTTAAGACAAATTACACAGACCTATTAGTATCTATTTGATCTCTCTAGCAGAGTCTAAGAATAGTGCAATTTTACATGGGAAAGAAAAGATTTTATCTATAAATATATGTATATATATAATCATCTAAATCTTACCCTGCGGCACTTTTCTCCGTCTGAAAATTTTGCTTTCTCTCTTGTTTGCCACATTCTAATCTCTGGTCGACACTGTCTCTTCTTGATGATAGGATGCAGACAACTTGAGTCATTGTCAGTTTCAGTCCCTTTGTTACATATTAATTTTACTTTTTTAATCCTAATTTTAAAAAAGAAAAAAAAAGATTACTAGCTTGTTTTCTGAAAGTACTATCTTTCACGAAATCATCTAATTTTGAAGAATTCAAGTCGACCCTTGAACAACACGGGTTTGAACTGCAGGATCCGCTTATTTGCGGATCTTTTAAAAAAAATACAGTACAGCATTATAAATGTATTTCCTCTTCCTTCTGATTTTCTCCATCACATTCCTTTTCCTCTAGTTCACTTGACTGTAAGAATACAGTATATAATACATATAACATACAAAATACATGTTTGTCAACTATTCACGTTATTAGTAAGACTTCTGGTCCACAGACACCCCTAACCCCTGCGCTCAAGAGTCAACTGTATATTATTCTGGAAATCAAGAAAATTCAGAAATCACATTCTTCAGGCTTCTAGCTTGCCTAAGAGTGTAGGAAGCCAGAATACAGGTATCTCTAGCCTCCAAAGACTCACCACAATTAATTTTGAGAGTAAGCCTCTTCTTTTCAGTTTTGCAAGGAAGTGGGTTCAGTCTTCACTTTCCCTCTCACACACAGTGCCAATGCCTACCTCACATCACCTGTTTATGCCACTCAGAGAAATGTCTTTCCTCTCCTGGTCCTTCAAAGACCAGCAATTCTTGACTCCTTCCTGACTCCTGCTGACTACTTCAGCCCTGAATAATCACTCTGTCTGCTGGACTGCCTGGCCTTTAGCCAGCAGGTAACCACTTACGCTATCTTTACATTGCTGTGATTGCATCATACTCTTATCTTCCTGATTGGACTGTAAAAATCTCCAGAACAGGGATGCCTGGTACGCAGCACGACGTTCAGCATGAAGAACGCAAACTAAAGCGTGTAACCTATCTTCAGGAAAGTATGTGAACGTACAGGCATCCCCCACTTTTCAAAAGTTCGCAAAAGCAAAACGAAAGTTTGCTTTTATGAAAGACCTACGTTAGGACCATGGTTGGCAAACCGAAAGAACTCTGAAGAGGATTTTTGCTTTTTTGAGAAAGGGTGTAAGGTGAAACTAGCAATCAGCATTTGTTTTGCAGCAAGCCTGTGCCAGAAGCAGCGTGCCCGCCGGTGGCAAGTCTGACCCCTCGGAGCTCCTTCCCCAGGAGCTACACTCAGCATCTCAGCATCAAGCTGCCAGAGCTTTCAACGCAGCTGTGGGCATCTGCACTTTGTCTCAAGCTCTTTTGTGTGTCTGTTAGCAAGATGCACCCTAAGGTATCAGAAAAGCCTGAGAGAGGCTATTTTTTGGGTCCGAGAAGGCTCAGAAATTTTTCCATATGATTTCATGGTGATTGCTTCTTCGCTTTATTCCATTTGGGCCTACAGAAGGTTTCATAGAAACACTCTACTTTTGGAAAGTGGGGGAAACATGTACTTTATCTTCAAAAAAGGAGCTGCCAAAGCACTTTATTTTTGAGTTGTAATCATTAATATATGACAAAATAAGTATTTCAAGTCAGACTAGTGTTGTCATGACACTGCAAAATCATGAAGGAGATAGAATTGGTCTTGGATCCATTTCCCTTTCTGTCCTACAGCCCATCAACACCAGCTTCCTGCATCCCATTTCTGAAGAGGTGTCAGCTTTCACACTGAAAAACACCTGATCTTTTTAAAATTCTTTTTTTCCCTCAAGATGGTAGCCAATATAGCTTAAAATATTTACCCTTTCCAAGTATTTATATTTCTGTAAACCTGTGATCTAAAATATCATTAAAGATCACACAGAATGAAACTTTTATGGTAGACTCCTGGACTTGTGGGTAATCTGACAGACAGTGGAGACATCTGGAGGAAGCAAATGCTTCTAGAACCCTTAATGTTCGCACCACAATTATAACATGCTTACACTGTATTCTCCTACTTAGATTACATACTAGGTTAACACTGATGTGAATATAAAACCAAGTAAACATTCCAGTGTGAGACTTCCCACCTGTTGCCAAAGAGAGTCTCCCAAAAACCACCAATAAAGGGAATAGACTCCAAAGTTTCTACTCCTCTGACTTTATCAGCAGAGTTATTTCCATTTTCTCGGTTCCCATCACCATTGACAGTTTTCCGTAATTTTCTACAAAAAAAAAAAAAAAAATTTAAACAACTTCAGATTATTCAAGAACTTTTATATTTCTGCCCTAAATATCCCTACAGAAAATGATACCAATGGGTTACAACGTAAAATGAAGTATAATGAATTTCATATAATGAGGATAAATCATGCAAGAATGTTTCTGACTGAAGGGCAAGACTGGATTCCAATCCAAAGTCCTATGCTATCATTTTGTTCAATGTTTAAAGAAATGGAACTGATATTCCAAAACATTACTAGAAGAAAATTTTCGTACATATGACTGAGAGCTTTTTCAGGAACACTCAACACCGTTAGCAGAAGGAACAATTCCTTTAAATATGGATGTCAGAAATCTATACGTTGGACACACTTCATCAGAGAACACGAAATGACAGCAACTGATCACTTTGTATTGATACCTGAAGCCATTAAAAGATATATCCTATAAATCACCAATGGGATACATTGCATGTGATTTCCTTAGAAATCATTCAATTAATTGAACAGAATTTTCAAGGAATCCCTTTTTTGAAAAAAAAAAAAGTTTTGAAAGTAACATTCAAAAATAAGAATAAATATGCTGAAATTCATTGCACCAAATGAAAAAAAAATCTTCTTTACCAACTGTTTAGGGGAACAAAAATCTACAGATATTCTGAGGAAAGACAATATAATTTTTGGAAGGTAATATACCTACATTTACCTTTAAAAAAACCTTTAACAGTTCCAAACCACCCATAGCACAAAACCAATAAAAACATGCAGTGAATTCAATGTGTAGAAAAGTCAAATTCACCTCTATTAAAAGCCCAGAATACTTAGAAATCCATTTTTATTATGTACCATTGAAAAAAGGTAAAAATTTTAGTAGCACTAACCTTATGCACTAACATCCTTATTTATACAGTGAATTTTCACTGAATTTTGATTGAGACTGTATTTTGAAGAATGTGTTTTCAACATCACTATTTAAGGTAAATTTTAATAAAGTATAATATAGTATCAGATTTTTCCTTTCAAACCACTGTACTGTATGACAAAATCCCACCTGGGATTAAAAGGTCATGACAATGTTTCCCATCATGAGGAAGAAAAGTGACAGCCAAAAAATAATTTAAAAAAGGCACGCAAAACAGGAAGATTTGTTATTAATTTCATCAAAGATTTTTGTAAGTGTGTACAATGCCTCTCCTAGAAAATACACAACTACAAGTGTAACCTCTTTCTTACCTTCTTCTCCGATTTCCGTTGTTTCCTGATGGCCTTGTTATCTGAGTAGACACAATTTGACAGTGGACAGTTCCCATGAGTAACATAAGGCACAAGGGTCCGAGTACTTCACTTACATTCACAATAGGCATCATAAAATATAACACGAGTGCTATAACTGAAAAGAAGAGGTTTCAAAATGTAAAACATAAAGGCTCATCTTTATATCCATTCCTAGCAACTGCGCAAACTATTGTTACAAAAAATCTATCGATTTAAAAAGTACGAGGTAAAAGCACCTAATTTTCTACCGTGCAACCCACCTGCACATCAGTTGAGTGAAAACTTGAAGCCTTAGGTCACAGAGCAAGAGAAGACTAACGTGTTTGAAGATTTGCCTTCCTGGCAATATAACAATCTAGATATTTCAAAAGGCTCTCCACCACAGCTAGATGCTGCATGATACATGCTCTGAAGTGTCGTTCTGCTCAGAGGAACAATATTTTCCAAGGCCCACACCTGTACTGGTAGCAATTAGCAAAGCTGGGATTTGAACCCGGGCAACTGGGCTCTAGAGTCCTTACTCTTAACTACTATGCTATCGTGCCTCTTCACATATGCATACGAACTGTCCAAAGAAATCAATGGTGAAAGAAACAGAAAAACATGAAAGATTATATCCAAAAAAGACCCAGATACCATTTCATAGATGACTTCAACATAAAGATAATTGTTGTGATATACAAACTATTCCTATGTGGAGACAAAGCTAGCAAAGTCATTTCATGCCCTAACACCCTATCACCCAAATATATCAATGATGGCACCAAATCAATAAACTACAGACCTTGCTGGCTTGTGAATGTGGGTATAAACTTACTACTGAAAAGCAGGCACCGTGAATGAAGGGGTTTTTGTCTATTTGGCTCACTGCTATAGCTAGATCAGTAAGTTGCACATAATGGATACTTATTATTTGTTAAATGAGTAACTAAAATACTATCACCATAAATTTGAATAATTCACCAAGACCATGCAGGGTTTATGCTGGAAAGAAAAATCTATCTCAGAGCCTTGATAGAACTATAAATGTATAGACATGGTAGGCACTTACATATTTGCTAACTGAAACGATTTAATCTAATAATTTAATAACATGTAATTTGGGTCACATATATACAAAATATCTCAATTGACAATCATGTAAAAGGCCTTTGTCCCTGATTCCTGGGAAGTAACCTGTAAATCCTTGGAATTTCTCAAGTGATGGAAGTTATTCACAGTGGGCTCCTTGGACCAAACCTGATAGTTTATGCCAATGAGGTGACTACAGATGGGGGTAGCCATACCAGGGAAACCAACCGTGTGATTAGGGTGTTGAGGCTTTGAGCTACAGTGTATCAGCTTGACCTCTAGGGGAGAGTGGGGAGGAGGGCTGAAGACTGAGTTGACTACATGGCCAATGACTCAATTGGTTATGCCTATATAATAAACCCTCAGTAAAAGTTCTGGATACCGAAGCTTGGGTGAGCATCCCTGACTGGCAATAGTCTGTTACTATTGCTGCCCATCATGGCAGAAAGGGTACCATGTCCCTGAAGATGGTGAAAACTTCCTGTTTGGAATTCTTCCAAACGATGCATCTCTTCTAATTCATGTAATATAACTTTTAGTATAATAAAACTGTATTTGTAAGTATAGTACTTTCCTGAATTCTGGGAGTCATTCTGGTGAATTATCAAAGTTACCAGTAGGGGACCTTCAAAACTGTAGCCAGTGGGTCAGAGTAACGGTAGCCCTGGGGACTCCCAAAGTAAGGCTGGTGTCTGAAGTGAAGGGAGTCTTATGAAGGACTGTATCTTTAACCTGTGAGTTTGTCCAACTCCTATAGTCAAAAGGCATTCCATAAAAATCAACATTTGTTCCTGATTTAGAATTAATCTTAAATGCCAATCTCTTCTAAAATACCAGGAATATGAAAACATGTCCCTAATGTACTAAAGAGGAAATCAACACACATCATACTAAGGAAGACACTCTGAATCAGGGACAAAAGGATGACCATTCTTACTGTTATTACTTAATGCTGCTCTGAAAATGTTGACTGATTCAATAATAGTAAATGAAATGTATGAAAAAGGAGGAGACCAGATTTTCACTATTTACCAACAACATGGTTGCATAATTAGAAAATGTGAGCGAAGCACTGAAAAACTATTGAAATTAATGAGGATTTAACAAAGTGGTGGGTTATAACAATTTTAAACATAAACTAATAGTTTTCAAATGTCACAGCACTAACCAGTTGAAATTTATAAAACAAAAAAAAAGTGTCATATCTGCAGGAGCAACAACAAAAATAAAAACAAATATTTTACTTTAATGTGGAAGCACTGAAGTGTCCACTGACAGATGAATATATAAACAAAATACGGGACATACATATAATGGATTCTTATTCACCATTAAAAAGGAAGGAAGTGCACATGCTATGTGTGGATGAACCTTAAAAACATTAGACTAAGTGCAATAGGCCAGGCTCAAAAGGACAGACAGGGCATGGTTCCACTTACATGAGGTATATCTAGAGTAGTCAAATTCACAGAGAAAGAAAACAGAATGGTTGTCAGGGGCCTGAGCTTGGGGGGGAATTGGGGAATGGGGCAATTACTGTTTTATAGGTACAGAGTTTCAGTTTGGAAAGATGAAAAAAGTTCTGGAGATGGATGGTACTAGTGATGGTTGCATAGCAATGTAAGTGGACTTGATGCCACCGACTGTATACTTAAGAATGGTGAAGATGGTAAATTACGTGTTATGTATATTTCACCACAATAAAAAAATTTGAGTTTAACTTTTAGAAGATCTAAACAGACCTCATAAGAAATAAAAATCCTACAAAGCTTTACTGAGAAATAAAACAGAAGACTTGATTAAAAAGTGAGATATATCAATTTTCTTCCCATTCCCCCCAAATATTTCTACATCTTCATGGGAAGGGGAGATTACAGTCTAATTCCAAATTACTTCTTTGTTTCGATTAGGATAAAATAATTCTAAATTATTTTGAAAAAAATAAGCAAGTTCAAACACCTAAGAAAATACTGGAAAAGCAGAATACTAGAGGAATGCTTCTGCTCAATGCTATTACATATTCAACAACTATAGTAATTAGAGAAATGTGGCGCAGATATGAGAACAACAAGACAAATCGATGGTGCAGAATATGTGTTTAGAAATAGACCATGATGTGTACGAAAATTTAATATATATAATTTAATATATCTCAACAAGAGAGAAATTCTTCAATAGCGAACACATGGGAAAACATTTAACGTCACCTTTACAAGCTACCAAAAAAATGCAGACTAAATGAGCAAAACACAATGTTTTGTATATCCAAGTAGGTAACAATCTTTAAAATTATAATAATTCTGGTCAGACTGTGGTAAAACAGGCATTCTCATCCACTACTTTCCAAAAGAAGTGTGCCACTAGCAATTTCATTTTATGTACTAAAAGCCTTAAAATGTTTATATTCTTTGATCTCTTAATTCTGTTTCAGAGAATAAATTCTAAAGAATATAAAATATGGAAAATTTTGTTGATGATGGCATTATTAATAGGAAAAAAAACCCAGGAACAATCTAAATGCTTACAATATGGAAACAGTTATATAAATTATGGTACTTTTATATAATGGAATATTGAGTAGCTATAAAAAGTATTTATGGTAAATCCATATGAGAGAATCACAGACATGAAAATGATCATCTTAAATGATGGTGTATCCATATGATGGAATACTATGCAGCCATTAAAATGACAGCTATTTCATTACAATTAAAAAAAACTAAAAATTCGGTTTCTTATTCACACTATCCACATTACAAGTCTTCAACAGCCAATAGGACTGGGTAGTGCAGACACAGAACATTTCTATCTTCAGTAGAAATTCTATTAAACAGCATTGTTACAACTTTAGAAAATTAAACTTATAGATTTGTAAATTCATATGTTTATTTTTCCCTGCATAATTTAAACAACTCAAAAAAAAAAACCAGACACGGATAAAAGAGAACAAAAATCACCCCAAATCCTTCTACCCTAACCCAACCTTCACCTACTCTGTTCTAATTCATGTCTTTTTGTTCGGGTATAACCAGAGTGCATATGAGGTTACATGCACAATACTTTACAAAGTATTCCTGGTAGGCAGTGGCCATAAAGTGGTAAAGAGAATGTGCTGGGCTCCTGTACATAGTGAGAAGAGAAAAGCCAACATCACATAGTTGTGTAATACAGAAATTAAAATAGATTCCTGGGGAATGGTAGGACTATTTAAAAAGTATAGGTAGGGATGGCCTCTCAGGGAAAGTTCCATCTGAGCTCAGATCCTAAAGATGAGAAAAAAGATAGCCATGTGAAAAGCCTTAAGATTGTTTCCAACAGAAGGAAGAACTCTGCTCGAAGCACAGAAAAAGGCCATGATACCTCCAGCGAGCAAGGAGGAGTGCTGTAAGACACCTCTGAGAGGCCAGAAAGAACCAGATCATGGAGCACCCTGCAGGCTGTGGTGAGGAGTCTGGATTTCACTCCAAGGCCAATAAGAAGTCTCTCAAGGTTTTCAGCAGGAAGAAGACATGATACGGATTCTACTGTAAAAGATTTATCTAACTGCTGTGAAAAGAATGATTGGTACGAAGGAGGCTCAGAGTAGACGTTATTCCAGTGGTCTAGGCAAAGCGATGCTGGTGTGGTGGACCATGATGGGGAAAAAAAAAATCCAGAGTTCCATGTTCGATATGATAGGTTCAAGATACCTTTTAAATCTCTATACATCAATGCCTGAAAGCAGGCAGTTAGATTTGCAAGTCTGAAATTCAGCAGAGATCTGGCCTGAAGATACAAATTTGAGAATCAAGTTTATCAGCTATATTTAAACAATGGGGTTTGATGAGAGTACCTAGAGAAGAGAATCCAGGACCCAACCTTGAGGTAATCCAATATTCAAAAGTCACACAGAAGAAAAGACTGAAAAGGCCTGGCCAGTGATACAGGTAGAAAGAAATTCAAGAAAGACGAGTTAGACAATTGTGTTTGCTCTCTGCGAGCAAATATATCTAAGATGATCTCCAAATGGTGTATATCCCTTCATTTCTTTGCACTTTAAACTCTCAAATGAAAGGGTAAATATAAGAACAGTAAAGTCTGCATTATCTAATAGCAAAAGCAGCAAAAAGAAACTGTCATAATTTATTCCACCCCTCTAATTACCTTGCATGAGGTAAAGCAGTAGCAGCCAAACAAAGATTCTTAAAGAGGTAACCTGAATCCACCAATTGCTGAACAATGGAAAAAATACAACTCGAACAAGCCCCTTCCGAGTCAGAGATGTCCATGGAATTTCAGGTTTGGCTTTGGCAAATGTTGAGCCTTTAAATATACAATAAGACAAAACATCAAACATTTACATACACTATACTAATGCCTACTTGTAACACTGTATTAAAAACAGCTGAGAGCAAAAATCACCACATAACCTGTTCAGTTAAAAAGAATTCTCTTAGATGTTCATTAAATATAATAACTTCTTCCCTCAATCCCTGGGACAGGAGCTCAAAATAAGCCAAGCTGACTTGAACGTTATACAATGTATTTTTCTCAATTACACAACAGCAGTTTCCAAGTGCATCCCTCTTTCACCCTAATGTGATTTATGTAGCCACAAAGAACCAAAGCAGAGGGGGAAAAAATCCCAAGGCCTGAATGATGAGAGAAGAATATTCCTTTGGGAAATTAAAGTACACTGTCATATAGGGAAGATATCTAAAAAAGAATCTCTAGCACAACTACGAAATAATCTAATAAAATACATAAGAAACAAACCAACTTCGGAACTCACCTCTGATTAAGTCAACATCAATCAAGTCTGGTTTTATGTGACCCATCTTTTTTGGTTTGTTTTTGAAGCCCTAGGATAAAACAAAACCAAAACAGAGATAAGGGTAAAAAGCCTATGGTAAATCCAAAAGTAAATTATTTTAAATACAAAAAGTAAAATTATTTCTTTTTTTCTATATTTGACTCCCTTTTACTGGGGACACTTTAATCCTAATGTTCCTTAAAATAACTTATCATAATGTTTTAGAGTAAAATAGGAGAATATAAAATACGGTTTTAAATACAAAAAGTAAAATTATTTCTTTTTTTCTATATTTGACTCCCTTTTACTGGGGACACTTTTTAAATACAAAAAGTAAAATTATTTCTTTTTTTCTATATTTGACTCCCTTTTACTGGGGACACTTTAATCCTAATGTTCCTTAAAATAACTTATCATAATGTTTTAGTTTGTAGTTTACCAAGTAACGCACGAATATACTTTTATCACTTTTTTAAATGATCCAACAATGCCAAAGGGTCAGGAAGTACAAAATAATAGTTCCTTCATCCCCTCTCCTCTCCTCCTGGTTTCAGTCATTAAAAACAAATAACTTTCATCTTTTTTTTTTTTTCTCTTAAGTAGGCTCCACATGCAGCATGGAGCCCAGCATAGGGCTTAAACTCACAATCCTGAGACCAAGACCTGAGCTGAGATCAAGAGTCAGGTGCTTAACTGACTGAGCCACCTAGATGCCCCTACTTCTGTACTTCTAAATAATATGTTAATACTGCCATTTTTTAATTTATTGATTTTGGACATAATCCACTGACTCCTAATACAGCATATGAGAATTTAGTTCTCTTACACAACTAATCCCCACATTCTAACTTCCACCCAAAAAACATATATCCTTACAATAGTTATATTAATTTTTTTTTAAAGATTTTATTTATTTGACAGAGAGACAGCCAACGAGAGAGGGAACACAAGCAGGGGGAGTAGGAGAGGAAGAAGGAGGCTCCCAGCAAAGCAGGGAGCCCGATGTGGGGCTTGATCCCAGGACCCGGGATCACGCCCTGAGCCAAAGGCAGAAGCTCAATGACTGAGCCACCCAGGCGCCCCTAGTTATATTAATTTTTGATAAATCAGTAATTAGTAGTGATCACTATGAAATATTGTTTCCTGTAAACCGTATTTTATATTCTCCTATTTTACTCTATGGAGTCAGCTAAAACATTTATCATTTTCCAAATACTCAAATGCCAGAAAACTAATCAAAATCTTTTTTTTCTTAAAAAATTCCTGGAAATGCCCTTTGCAGAAACTTTTTTTTTTTTAATGATTTTTTATTATATTATGTTAGTCACCATTCAGTACATCCCCAGTTTCCGATGTAAGGCTCGATGATTCATTAGTTGTGTATAACACCCAGTGCACCATGCAATACGTGCCCTCCTTACCACCCATCACCGGTCTATCCCATTCCCCCACCCCCCTCCCCTCTGAGGTCCTCAGTTTGTTTCTCATAGTCCATAGTCTCTCATGTTTCATTCCCCCTTCTGATTACCCCCCCTTTCTTTATCCCTTTCTTCCCCTACCGATCATCCTAGTCCTTATGTTCCATAGATGAGAGAAATCATATGATAGTTGTCTTTCTCTGCTTAACTTATTTCACTTAGCATTATCTCCTCCAGTGCCATCCATGTTGTAGCAAATGTTGAGAACTCATTCTTTCTGATAGCTGAGTAATATTCCATTGTATATATGGACCACAACTTCTTAATCCAGTCATCTGTTGAAGGGCATCTCAGCTCCTTCCACGATTTACCTGTTGTGGACATTCCTGCTATGAACACTGGGGTTTGCAGAAACTTCTATCTTCCTGCTGCAATCAGACTGGTTGTTCTCAGGGCCTGCTGCACAGCTAGCTATAATGCAGGACTTCTCACTATCACTCTGACAACTCCCTTCACCTCTGTGGTCAATCTCTAGCTCCTACATCCCATGTCTTTCTGAAGTACATCCTTCAGGAGCTTCCTGAGGAAGGGGTCACACAAGATAACTTTTTTTTTAATAATAATTTTTTATTATGTTATGTTAGCCACCATACAGTATATCCTTAGTTTTTGATGTAGTGTTCCATGATTCATTATTTGTGACAAGATAAGTTTTTTAAGCCTCGCATGTCTAAAAATAAATTCATTTTACCCTTATACCTAATAAAAGGTTACACTAGAGTGTAGAATTCTAAGCTGTTAATAATTTTCCTTCAGGAATTAAGACACTGTTCTACTGCTTTCTAGTTTCCAATGTTGCCGTTGCAAACTCTAGTGCCTTTCTGATTCCTGATCCTTTGGGTGTGAATCGTTCCTTTCCTCTGAATCTTCACTTTATTCGTGATGTTCAGAAATTTCATGATATGCCTTGATATAAGTCTTTACATCTATTGTGCTGAGAATCCCTTCTATATGGCTTTAGGGAAGTTTTCTTATAATTTATTTTTATATTTCTTCCCTTCTCAGACTTAACTTTGTCTCTTATTTTCTACCTCTTTTGCCTTTTTGTTCTGCTTTCTGGAAATTTCCTCAAATTCTTCTATTAAATTTTTCATTTTGACTCTCAGTTCATTTCCTTTTGTTCTCTTTTTATTTTGAAGGATTTCTTCAAATACCTAGTAATCACTGGCTTTCTTTTTATATTAGAATGAAGCACTGAAAACCTGATGGACTCAATATTCTACTTCAAGGTATATATCCAAAACAAATGTGTATGTATTTCACTAAATAATGTGTATAAAATGTTCATAGAAGAATAATTTCTAAGAACTGTGAATTGGAAACTACCCAGCAACAACAATTGGATATTGCCCATCAACAGCAGAATGCATAAATAATTGTGGTGTTGTATTGAATAAGCTACAATTACACAACATGAATCTGACAAACATAATACTGAACAAAAAAAAATTAGACACAAATGTGTATGTATTGTATTATTTCATTTATATAAAGTTGAAAAAGGCAAAATTAATCTATAGCACTAGTAGTTGGGATACTGGTCTACCTCTGTTGGTAGCAGTGACTGGAAGAGTATGGAAAGGAAGCTTCTGTGGTACTGCTAATTATTTATCTCTTGATCTTAATGCTG
Source organism: Ursus arctos (assembly GCF_023065955.2). Taxonomy (NCBI): domain Eukaryota; kingdom Metazoa; phylum Chordata; class Mammalia; order Carnivora; family Ursidae; genus Ursus; species Ursus arctos. Next base: position 12,416,853 of record NW_026622786.1, on the reverse strand, counting down.
GTTACACGGTTATATTCAGTTTGAGAAAATTCCTCAACCTGTACATTTAAATTTTGTTACATATGCATGTGTATAAGCATATCCATATTTACTGAACATGTTTTACTTCAATAGAAAGTCTTTATTTTTTTTTAAACTGGGTATGTTCACTTTTTTAATATTTTTTATTACGTTAGTTACCATACAGTACATGCCTAGTTTTTGATGTAAAGTTCCATGATTCATTACAATAGAAAGTCTTTAAAACTTATTGGGAGCTCTATGTATATTAGCATAGGTTACAGACTTGGGATTTCACTACAGAGTAATCAACAAGCTTGAGGATATCACCAAATGTCTATATCTGGAGGCATTTTTTCTAGGGTCATTCAAGGCTCTTCAAAGAATTTTCCAGTAATTCTCCTTGGTTGAAGGTTAGGAAGGCTAAAGATTTCTGTGGTGGAAGTTCTGAGATTAAACCAAGGGGCTCATAATTCTGCTTTTAGAATCATGATTCTTGTCTGCCCTTCAGTGTCCACAGACCCTTCTCCAATGAATTTTCTCAGAAGAAATATCACCAGTCTCCTTCATAAGGGCATTGTTTCCTGTCTTTAAGGGATTGACGAGAAGACAGAAGGTCCAATCTCCCTGTATACAAAGTTCATTCAATATCCCATTTAATCGGGATGCCATCCCGATCAAAATACCAATGACATTTTTCAAAGAACTGGAACAAACAGCCCTTAAATTTGTGTGGAACCAGAAAAAGCCCCGAATCGCCAAGGAATTGCTGAAAAGGAAAAACAAAGCTGGGGGCATCACGTTGCCGGATTTTAAACTATACTACAAAGCTGTGATCACAAAGACAGCATGGTACTGGCACAAAAACAGACACATAGACCAATGGAACAGAATAGAGAACCCAGAAATGGACCCTTGGCTCTTTGGGCAACTAATCTTTGACAAAGCAGGAAAAAACATCCAGTGGAAAAAAGATAGTCTCTTCAATAAATGGTGCTGGGAAAATTGGACAGCTACATGCAAAAGAATGAAACTTGACCACTCTCTCACACCATACACAAAGATAAACTCCAAATGGATGAAAGACCTCAATGTGAGACAGGAATCCATCAAAATCCTAGAGAAGAACATAGGCTGCAACCTCTCTGACATTGGCCACAGCAACTTCTTTCATGGCACATCTCCAAAGGCAAGAGAAACAAAAGAAAAAATGAACTTGTGGGGACTTCATCAAGATAAAAAGCTTCTGCACAGCCAAGGAAACAGTCAAAAAAACTAAGAGGCAGCCCATGGGATGGGAGAAGATATTTGCAAATGACACTACAGATAAAAGACTGATATCCAAGATCTACAAAGAACTTCTCAAACTCAATACACAGGAAACAAATAATCAAATCAAAAAATGGGCAGAAGATATGAACAGACACTTTTCCAATGAAGACATACAAATGGCTAACAGACACATGAAAAAATGCTCAAAATCATTAACCATCAGGGAAATTCAAATCAAAACCACATTGAGATACCACCTTATCCCAGTTAGAAAGGCAAAAATTGACAAGGCAGGAAACAACAAATGTTGGAGAGGATGTGGAGAAAGGGGATCCCTCTTACATTGCTGGTGGGAATCCAAGTTGGTACAGCCACTTGGGAAAACAGTGTGGAGGTCCCTTAAAAAGTTAAAAATTGAGCTACCCTATAATCCAGCAATTGCACTACTGGGTATTTACCCCAAAGATACAGATGTAGTGAAGAGAAGAGCCATATGCACCCCAATGTTCATAGCAGCATTGTCCACAATAGCTAAATTGTGAAAGGAGCCAAGATGTCCTTCAACAGATGACTGGATTAAGAAGATGTGGTCCATATATACAATGGAATATTACTCAGCCATCAAAAAGAACAATTTCACAACATTTGCAGCAACATGGACGGGACTGGAGGAGATAATGCTAAGTGAAATAAGTCAAGCAGAGAAAGACAATTATCATATGGTTTCACTCATTTATGGAACATAAGAAGTAGGAAGATCGGTAGGAGAAGAAAGGGAAGAAGGAAGGGGGGGTAAACAGAAGGGGGAATGAACCATGAGAGACTATGGATTCTGGGAAACAAACTGAGGGCTTTAGAGGGGAGGGAGGTGGGGGATTGGGATAGGCCGGTGACGGGTATTAAGGAGGGCACATATTGCATGGTGCACTGGGTGTTATACGCAAGTAATGAATCATGGAACTTTACATCAAAAACTAGGGGTGTATTGTATGGTGACTAATATAACATAATAAAAACTTATTATAAAAAAATACCCCATTTAACTGCCTCACATGAAACCTGGTGCATTCAAGTCCTAAGCCTCTCTGGGGAGCTCTGCAGGGCAACTGGCACTTTCCCCTGTTCTCCTAACACTCTGTTCCATTCATTTTTCATCTTCCAAATATGTGCTGATTCCTTATCTACTAAGATCTTCCTCCTCAATCTTTTTCCTTGACTTTGTGGATGTATTCATTTTATACGACCCCTTTACGGATTCCCTTCATATAATTTAGTGGTAACTCAGAAAGTGGTAACTCATAAATGTGTGTGGCCAATCTACCACATTTAACCAAAAATCGAGTCATAAATTTTTTTCCCAGTGCATGAAGAATGAATCCTTTCAGGGCCTTTGTCTTCTACCACCACAAATTAAAAGTAAGCTTGTGAATTATCTCTTGTGTTTCAAACTCCTGGTTTGCCTGAAAGTTTTGTTTCAGTGCTATTAATAAATAAAACTTTTAAAAGATGAATTTTAATTTTACACTCAACAAGTGAAAATGCTAATCAAGGTTTAAAAATTAGGTATTTAAACATTTAAATTAAAGTAAAAATTAAAGGTTACAGCTGTTTGCTTTTTCCCTAGTTTAGACATTGAGCCAGTATTGATCTTTAGTTCTGTTTAACTAAATAGATTTGGCCAATTTCTCTTAAATGGATCCTATGTTTCTATCCAATTTAACTACAAACTATAGATTTTACAGAAGAATGTTCTAAAACCCTAAATGTAATAAAATTAAATCTAAGGAGGAATCAAAACTTGAAAGTTAGACATTTAAGAAAAAAAAATCCTTTGAAAAACATGTACACTAATTTTTGAAATATGCATAATATCCATGGGAATAACAATGATCTTGGCTACATAAAAAAATCAGAAATCAAAATTTTAAAAGTAAAAATATCACTGTATTATTTTCTAACAGACAAAGACCTTGTAGACCTTTATTTCCTTCAGACAAGTACCCAGAAAGATATAGCTGGATCAAATCATAGTTCTATGTTTAATTTTTTGAAAAGCCTCCGTACTGTTTTCCATAATGGTTATACCAGTTTACATTCCCACCAATGGTATATGAAAGTTCTCTTTTCTCTACATCCTCATATCTTTTGACTTTCTAATAAAGAGTCATCCTGACAGGTGAGAGGTGATATCTCACTGTGGTTTTGATTTACATTTTCCTGATTATTAGTGATGTTAAACACCTTTTTCATATACCCCTTGGGTATATCTTCTTTGGAAAAGTGTCCGTTCAGGTCCTTTGTCCATTTTTAATTGGATTACTTGTTTTTAACTGTTGAGTTGTAGGAGTTCCGTATATATTGAATGTAAACCCCTTATCAGATATATGGTTTACAAATATTTTTTCCCATTCCATAGGTTGCCTTTTCATTATTGCTTCCTTTGCTATGCAAAACACTTTTTAGTTTGATGTAGTCTCACTTGTTAATTTTTGCTTTTGTTGTCTGTGTTTAGTCAAATTCAAAAAACTCATGGCCAAGGAGCCCCTGGTTTCTTCTAGGACAATTTCTGGTCTTACATTTAAGACTTTTCTTTTTTTAAGATTTTATTTATTTATTTGACAGAGAGAGAGAGACAGACAGTGAGAGAGGGAACACAGGCAGGGGGAGTGGGAGAGGAAGAAACAAGCTCCCAGCGGAGGAGCCTGATGTGGGGCTTGATCTCAGAACTCTGGGATCACGCCCTGTGCCGAAGGCAGACGCTTAACGACTGAGCCACCCAGGCGCCCCTTACATTCAAGACTTTAATCCATCTTGAGTTGATTTTTATGTGTGGTGTAAAAAAAAGGTCCAATATCATTCTTCTGCATGACGATATTTATCCAGTTTTCCCAACGTTACTTATTAAAGAAACTCTTTTTTTCCACCACGTATTTTTGGCACCTTTGCCAAAGATTAATTGACTGTGAAAGCGTGGGTTAATTTCTGGGGTCTCCATTTTGTCCCATTCGTCTATGTGTCTTTTATGCCAATATCACACTGTTTTGATTACTATAGCTTTGTAATATAATTTGAAATCAAAAGTGTGATGCCTCCAGTTTGCTCTTCTTGTTCAAGGCTGCTTTAGCTATTTGGAGTTGTTTGTAGTTCCATATAAATCTTAGGACTGTTTTTTCTGCATCTGTGAAAAATGCCATTGGAATTTTGATAGATTGCTTTTAATCTGTAGATCACTTTGGGTAGTATGGACATTTTAACAATATTGCTTCTTCCAATCAATGAACAAAAAACATTTTTCCATTTTTTTATGTCTTCTTCAATTTCTTTCATCAATGTTTCATAGTTTTCACTGTATAGATCTTTCACCTTTGTGGTTAAATTTATTCCTAAATATTTTTTTTTTGATGCTATTGTAAATGGAATTGTTTTCTTAATTTCTTTTTCAATAGTTCATTGTTAATGTATAAAAATTTTCATTTTCAGTTGTCTCAAAATATTTTTTATTTCTTCTTTGACCTATAGTTGTTCAAGAGTATGCTGCTTAATTTCCACATATCTGTGAATTTTCCAGTTTTCCTTCTGTTACTGACTTCTAGTTTACCATTGTGGTCAAAAAAGGTACTGAAATAAATTCAGTTTTCTTAAATTTGTTAAGGCTTGTTTTATGACCTAACAAATGATCTATCCTGGAGATGCTTCCATGGGTGTTTGAAAAGAATGTGTATTCTGCTGTTTTGGACAGAATGTTTTTTATATGTCTGTTAGTTCTATATGGTCTAAAGCATAGTTCAAGTCCAATGTTTCTTTACGGATTTTCTGTCTGGATGATCTACCCATTGTTGAAAGTGGAGTACTGAAGCTCCCAATGATTACTGTAACATTGTCTACTTTTCCCTTTAGGTCTGTTTATATTTGCTTTATATATTTGGGTACGCCTACATTAGGTGCGTAAATATTTACAAATGGTATATTCTCATTGTTTTCTTTCTTGTTCTGATAGTTTGTTTTTAGTATAGAGAAATGCAACAGATTTTTATATACTGATTTTGTATCCTGCGACTTTACTAAATTTATTTATTATCAATTGTTTTTAGTGGAGTCTTTGGGGTTTCCTAAATATTATCATGCCATCAGCAAAATATAACAGTTTTACTTCTTCCTTTCTGATTTGAATGCCTTTCATTTCTTCTTCTTGCCTAATTGTTCTGGCTAGGACTTCCAATACTATGTTGAGTAAGAATGGAAAAATGGACATCCTGTCTTGTCCCTGATCTTAGAGGAAAAGCTTTCAGCTCTTCATCACTGAGTATAATGTTAGCTGTGGACTGTGAGATCTCACCTTTTGCAATAACATGGATGGACCTTGAGAACATTCTGCTAAGTGAAATAAGTCATACAGAAAAAGACAAATAACATATGATTTATCTTATATGTGGAATCTTAAAAAAAATTAAAAACCCCAAACTAACAAAGCAAGCTTATAGATAAACAAAAGAGATTGGTGGTTGCAAGAGCTGGAGGTGGGAGAAGTGGGTGAACTGGGTTTTTCTATTAGTTTAAATAAATTGAATAAAAATTAAAAGTAATAATAATAAGGAAACATTGGCCTCAAAAAACACATTAGATCAGATGGACTTAACAGATATACACAGATCATTCCATCCACAAGCAACAGAATACACATTCTTTCTCAAGTGCACATAATAAATTCTCCAGGATAGATCATATTAGGCCACAAAACAAGTCTTAATAAATTTAAGAAGAATGAAATTATATCAAGCATTTATATCTGAACACAATGGTATGAAATAGAAATCAATTACCCCCCCAAAAAAAGAGAAAATTCACGAACATGTGGAGATTAAACCACATACTACTAAATAACCAATGAGTCAAAGAAGAAGTCAAAAGAGGAATTGAAAAATTTGAGAACAAATGAAAATGAAAATACAACATACCAAAACTTACGGGATGAAACAAAAACAGTTCTGAGAGGGAAGTTCATAGTGATAAACGCCTACATTAAGAAAGAACCCTAACAAGTAAACAACACCTTAACTCTTTATCTCAAGAAACTAGAAAAGAGGAACAAAGTTCAAAGTTACAGAAGGAAATAGCAAAGATCAGAGTGGGAAAAAATGAAATAGAAACTAAAAAGACAACAGAGAAGATCAACAAACTAAGAGCTGGTTTCTCTAAAAGATAAACAAAATCGACAACCTTTAGCTACACTTACCACGGAAAGAAAAAAGAGGACTCAACAGAATCAGAAATGAAAGAGGGAATGTTACAACTGATACCATAAAAACAAAGGATCATAAAAAAACTAATATGAACAATTATATGCCAACAAATTGGACAACCTAAAAGAAATGGATAAACTCCTAGAAACACAAAACCTCTCAAAACTGAATCAGGAAGAAATAGAAAATTTGGACAGACTGATTAATAGTAAGGAGATTGAATCAGTAATCAAAAACCTCCCAACCAAAAAAAAAATTCCCATACCAGATGGCTTCACTAGTGAATTCTACCTAACATTCAAAGAATTAATACAAATCCTTCTCAAACTCTTCCAAAAAAGAGAAGAGGCAGGAATGCTTTCAAATTCATTTTACGAGGCCAGCATTACCTTGATACTAAAACCAGACCAGGACACTACAAGAAAAGAAAATTAGAGGCCAATATCCCTAATGAATGTAGATAAAAAATTCTCCACAAAATATTAGCAAACTGAATTCAACAATACATTAAAAGGAGCATACACTTCAATCAAGTGGGATTTATTCCAGGGATGCAAGGATGGTTCAACATTCACAAATCAATCAATCTAACAGATTACATTAACAAAATTAAGGATAAAAATCATATCATCTATAGATGGAGAAAAAGCATTCAGCAAAATTCAACATCCATTTATGATAAAAATTCCTCTTTTTTGGTTTACTTGTTCATGATAATACAGTATACGTCTTCCCATGCTTTCTGAGAGGGGACATGGGTGATATACTTTTTTTTGAAACTTTGAAGATCTGAATATATCTTCATGTGGCGCCCTCATACCTGGCTAATAAACTTGGCATAAAAACTCCAACAGTATGGGGTTCAGGGAGCATCCAGTTTGTTGAACACATCCACACCAGGAGGATGACATACCCCAACTCCCAGGGACATAAGCTCCTATGCTCAGGATCCTCCCAGACCTTGCCGTACGTATCTCTTCATCTAGCTGTTCACCTGTATCCATTAGCATATCCTCTAATAAACTGGTAAATGTAAGTAAGTGTTTCTCTGAGTTCTGTAAGCACTCTACCAAATTAATCAAACCTGAGTAAGGGGTCTGGGAACCTGATTTGTAGCCACATTGGACAAAAGTTGTGAGTAACCTGGCGACCTACTTATGATTGGTATCCAAAGTGGGGTGGCAGTAGTCTTGTGGGACTGAGCCTTTAGCTTGTGGTATCTGACACTATATTCAGGTAGACAGTGTCAGAATTGAGTTGAATTGTAGGACCCCCAGGTGGTTTCAGGGAAAACTGCATGGTGTTGGGAAAAACTTCCACATGTTTGGTGACAGAAGTAAAGTGTCTGGTGTGAAGAGTAAAAGAGACTCACAGGGGAAACACACAAGGTAGACTGAACTAAGTTTTTTTTTTTTTTAATTAAGTTCTGAAATATGGCAATGCTCCTTAGTATAGGTGCTAAAAAAGATCCTTTCATCAACATAATAAAGGCCTTCATGACGAACCCATAGCTAACATCATACTCAGCAGTGAAAAACTAAAAGCTTTCCCTCTAAGATCAAGAACAAGACCACTTTTATTCAACATAGTGCTGGAAATCTTAGCTGCAGCAATCAGACAAGAAAAAGAAATAAAAGGCATCAAAACTGGTAAGGAAGAAGTAAAACTGTCCTTACTTGTTGATTACATGATAGTATATATAGAAAACTCAAAGACTCCCCCAAAAAACTATTAGAATAAATGAATTCACTAAAGTTATAGGACACAAAATTAACAGAAATTTGTATCATTTCTCTATACCAATAACTACTAGCAGAAAGAGAAATTTAAAAACAATCTCGCTGACGTTTGTGTCAAAAAGAATAAAACACATAGGAATAAATTTAACCAAGGAGGTGAAAGACCTGTATTCAAGAATTTTCAGACACTGATTAAAGAAATTGAGGATGACACAAATAAAACATATACCATGGTTCATGGATTGGAAAAGTTAATATCGTTAAAATGTCCGTAATACCCAAAGCAATCTACAGATCCAGTACAATTCTTATCAAAATACCAATAGCATTTTTCACAGAACTAGAAAAAAATAATCCTAAGATTTGTATGAAGCCACAAAAGACCTCAAATAACCTAAGTAATCTTGAGAAAGAAAAACAAAGCAGAATATCAGATTTCCAACTATACCACAGAGCTATAGTCATCAAAACAGTATAGTACTGGCACAAAAATAGACACAGAGATCAATGAAACACAATAGAGGACCCAGAAATAAACCCACGCTTTTATGGTCAATTAATTTACAACAAAAAAGCAAGAATACATAAGGAGGAAAAGTCAGTCTCCGCAATAAATGGTGTGGGAAAACTGGACAGCTACAAGCAAAAGAATGAAACTGGACCACTTTCTTAAACCACATGCAAAAATAAACTCAAAATGGATTAAAGACCTGAATGTAAGACCTGAAACCATAAAACTCCTAGAAGAAAACATAAGCAGCAAACTCTCAGACACTGGTCTTGGCAACATATTTATGGATATGTCTCCTCGGGCATGGACAACAAAAGCAAAAACAAACACGTGGGACTACATCAAAGTAAAAAGCTTTTGCACAGTGAAGGAAACCATCAACAAAATGAAATGGCAACTTACTGAATGGAAGACAATATTTGCAAACAATATATTCAATAAGGGGATAGATATATCCAAAGTACATAAATAACTCATAGAACGCAACACCAAAAAAATAAATAATCCAATTTAAAAACAGGCAGAGAAACTGAAGAGACATTTTTCCAAAGAAGCATACAGATGACCAACAGACGCATGAAAAGATGCGCAACATCACTTGTCATCAGGGAAATGCAAATCAAAACCACAATGAGATATCACCTCACACCTGTCAGAATGGCTGGTATCAAAAAGACAAGAAAGAACAAGTTGTGGAGAAAAGGGAACCCTCGTGCACTGCTGGTGGGAAGGCAAATTGGTGCAGCCGCTACAGAAAGCAGTGTGGAGTTTCCTCAAAAACTTAGTTACAGAAATTCCATACAATCCAGCAAGTCTACTTCTGGGTATATACCTGAAGAAAACAAACACGCTAATTCAGAAAGATATATGCACCCCTATATTTACTGCAGTATTTACTGACAGTAGCCAATATATAGATGCAACCTAAGTTTCCGCTAATAGATGAACAAATAAAGAAGATATGGGATATACATACAATGGGATGTTAACCATTAAAAAAAAAATGAAATTTTGCCATTTAGACAGCATGGATGGACCTAGAGCTAAGTGAAATAAGTCAGAGAAAGACAAATACCACATGATTTCACTTATACGTGGAATCTAAAGAACAAAACAAATAGACTAACTAAACAATAAACAAACTCATAAATACGGAGAACAAACTGGTGGTTGCGAGAGGAGGGGGGGGATTAGGATGGGCAAAATAGGTGAAGGGGATTAAGAAGTACAAACTTCCATTCATAAAACGAGTATAAGTCATGGGGATGTAAAGCACAGCATAAATATATAGCAAATATAGTCAAGAATTGTAATAAACTTTTATGGTGACAGATAATCACTGCACATGCCATGTTGAGCATTTTGTAATGCATATAAATGTCAGATCATTGTGTTACACACCTGTAATGAATACAAATCTTTTTAAAAATCTTTCCAATTTCCAAATGTGTATATTTCAGTTCTGGGAAATGTATTATTTATTTGATCATTCCTTTCCCTCCATGTATTTCTTTTTTCTAGAACACCTATTAGCTGGTTGTTAGGGTTCCTTCATGAACTGTACTCACTTTTCTGTTTTCTTTTTCCTTGTTCTTTTGTATGATTTTTTTTTGAGAAATGGTTGCAACTTTACCTTCCACTTGTCTACGAAAGTTATTGGTTATTTTTCTTTTCTGGTTCTCTTACTTTTTCATCTATAGTCCATTTTTTCTTTTTCTTTCCTTTTTTTTTAAGTATCCAGTTCTTTACACATATTAATTATATCTTTAAAAATAGCATTCTTATGATTCCTTTGTCATTTCTTTTATCTCTTTCCTTCTTTTTCCTTTTCAAATGTTTGATGATTTGCAACTATCCATTTACACTTAAAAGTGATGCACTGACATGCTGAATGAGAGTTCAGTGTGCAATGGGTGAAGTTTATTAAGCAGCAGGCCTCATTGTAGAGGGGTAGCCAGCCCTTTCATTTCCAGTATTCTTTGGTCTTTTTAGCTGGCCAGTTTCTGCAAGAAGCAATTCCAGTCTTCTGTTGGAGATCATAAACCCGGTCACCAGACTTTTACTTCATTTCCATTATTAATACAGTATTTCACCCTACTCTTACTGTGTCTAGTGTTTCAGAATCCAAAATGTCTCTGGTTCAGCCTCTCTAGACAGCAAGTTTCCATCCAACCTCTGTCAGAGGAAGTGACGGTAACTATGTGACCACGTAGAATAAGGGAGAGGATCTGGGTATATATAGGTCTATTGCCCCTTATAAATGGCTCGAACAATATTATTTTCAGTTCCACCTCACACCAGCAGATATACCTGATGCACCTCATTCCTGTGTCTTTCAGAAATTAAATACAGGAGTTTTAAACAGAAAGGTCATTTGTTTCCTATTGGCATTCCCTACTACAGAGACTTACATTTTTACTCTCTTCACTTTCCAACTTTCAAAATTATGTTAATAGCTCTCATTTACAATAGTCTTCTCTCCCGTTCCTTTAATCCTTGTTGGCTAATATCTTTTTCTTATTTTTTGTAATTTTAGAGGGGTTTCAAAAGAGATCAGATAGAGATTAAGGCACATACTCAAATCATCATCTTCAAAGAGGAGTCTCATCTGTCATGTACCCACCATCCAGCTTAAGAAATAAAACATTATAAACACAGTTGAAGTCACCTTTGTGCTTATGATTAGCCCCTTAGATTTTTTCTAGGAATAAAAAAATTAAATAAAATAAAATGTTCTAGGTATAAAATCATGTCATTTTCAAACACTGATTTTCGTTATTCTAATATTAATTAGAAAAAAATCAGAAAGGGGCACCTGGGTGGCACAGTCAGTTGAGCATCCAGCTCTTGGTTTCAGCTCAGGTCATGATCTCGGGGTCATGAGACTGAGTCCAGCATTGGACTCTGCACTCAGCGCAGTCCGCTTGGGATTTTCTCTCCCTCTCCCTCTGCCCCTCGCACTTACGCTCTCTATAAAAAAGTTTTTTTCAAAAATAGAAAGAAGGAAAGAAAGAAAGAAAGAAACCAAAGAAAAACAAAGAATACAAAAATACTACTTCAAAGGGACACATGCACCCGATGTTTATAGAAGCATTATCTACAACAGCCAAATTATGGAAGCAGCCCAAGTGTCCCTGGACTGATGAATGGATAAAAAAAAGATGTGATATGTGTGTATATATATATATATATACACACACACACACCAGACTCTTAACTATAGAGAACAAACTCATGGTTACCAGGGGGCGGGGGGGTGAGAGGTGTGTGGGGAGACGGGTGAAATAGGGATTAAGGAGTACACTCATCGTGATGAACACCAGGTGATGTATGGACATGTTGAATCACTATATTGTACACCTGAAACTAATATTACCCCGTATGTTAACAGGAATTTATATGAAAACTTAAAAAAACTTAAAAGAAATAAAAAGGGAAAAATATTAATTAGAATGCTCATCTTAGCAAATATATCCCAGGGGATACGGGAGTGACTAAGTTGAGCTTCATCACTGAAAATGACGTTAGCCCTTAAATTTAATATATTCTCCTAATTAAGAAATTTTAGAAGACAGCTTTCATTGGGAATATATATGATATTCTTGTGTACAACATTATGATTTCTCCTATGTTTTTCTATTGGCATGACCTAAGAAAATAGTTATATTGAGATATAATTCACATATTATAAAACTCACCCATTTACTGTAGGTGTGCAGTTTTAGTAATTAACTAATTTAGATTTCTAGTCTATTTATAGAGTTGTGCAACCATCATCACCTTCAACTCAAAAACAAGAAAGGCAGTAAATATCTGTTCTTATCCCCAGCCACAGGCAGCCACGAATCTCTATTTCTATAGATTTGCCTTTTGTAGAAATTTCATATAAACTGAATTATTATAGTCTGGCCCCTTTCACGTAGCATAACATTTTTGAGGTTCACTATGTTGTAGCATGTATTTATAGTTTTAATTGCTAAGCCGTATCTCATTGCATAGATATAAGACATTTATCGCCCAGCAGTTGGTAGACATTTGGACTTTTTTTTTTAGTTTTTGGCTATTACGAATAGTACAGCTATGAACATTTGCACGTGCTCATATGTTTTTATTTCTCCTGGATGGATACCTAGGAGTAGAAATGCTGGGTATACGGAAAGTACCTATTTAGTTTTTTAAGAAAGCACCAATCCTGGGCGCCTGGGTGGCTCAGTCAGTTAAGTGTCTGCCTTTGGCTCAGGTCATGATCCCAGGGTCCTGGGATCAAGCCCTGTGTCAGGCTTCCTGCTCAGCAGGGAGCCTGCTTCTCCCTCTCCCTCTACCCCTCACTTGTGCTTGCTCTCTCTAGTGCTCTCTTTAAAAAAACAAAACAAAACACTGAAGTATTTTACACTTTCCATTCCCACCAGCAGTATAAGAGCATTCTAATTCGTCCCAGTCCTTGTCAACACTTGGTAAGGTCAGTCTTTTGAATTTTAGCCATCCTAACAGGTGTATGGTAGTATCTCACTATGGTTTTAATTTGTATTTCCTTAATGACTAATAATGTTGAGCATATTTTCATGTGCCCCTTAGCCATTCATTTACCTTCTTTGGTAAAATAACCATTTGAGTATTTTGCCCCTTTTTATATTGGGTTTGTCTTCTTATTGAGTTGTAGGAGTTCTTTACATATTGTACATACAAATATTATATATATATATATTATGTATTATACACACACACACATACACACAAATATATAAAAATATATAAACATAAAATATTTTCTTGGGACACCTGGATGGCTCAGTTCGTTGGGTGTCTGCCTTCAGCTCAGGTCATGATCCCAGGGTCCTGGATCAAACCCTGCATCAGGTTCTCCACTCAGCGGCAAGTCTGCTTCTCTCACTCCCTCTGTGATCTCTCACACTTTTGCTCTCTCTCAAATAATTAAATAAAATCTTAAATAAAATACAATATTTTCTCTCAGTCTATGACTTGTCTCTTCATTTTGCAACGGGATATTCTGAAGTAAAACCTAACCTATAGCTATAGGTTTTTGTAGACACCCTTTGACAGACTGAGGAAATTACTTTTTATTTCTAGTTTATTGTTAATGGACATTAAATTCTGTCAAATGCCTTTTGTTTCTAATGAGAGGATCATGCAGTTTTGTCCTTTATTCTAGTAAGATGGTATATTACATTAATTTATTTTCAAATGTTAAACCAACGTTGCATTCCTAGGATAAACCCCACTTGGTCACAGTAGATAATCCATTTTATATGTTGTTGAATTTGGTTTGCTAATATTTTCTCAGAGGTTTCACATCTATGTTCACAATGATTTTTCTCGTGATGTCTTTGTCTGGCTTTGGAATCGGGATAATACTGGTCTCGTAAAATGAGTTGGGAAGTGTACTTCCTCCTCTGTTTTCTGAAAGAGTTTGGGTAGGATTAGTATATTTGTTCTTAATTAACTGCTATTCATCCTTCAGATCTTATTTAAGTTATCAGTTCCTCAGGGAAGGCTTCTCTGACCTCCTTGACTAAGTCCATTTCCCTTATTATAACTGTAATGGCTTATAAGTAAGAGCTCTTCTTGTAAAAAAATAATAATAATAATTTTTATTCATTAATAGGATTTTTATTATTGTTTCTCTCCCACTTTAAGCTCTATGAAAAGAAAAAAACTGAGTGTTTTTGCTCATCATTATGTAGACATTAGTGCCTAGGCTACTACCTGACACGTGACAGGTAGGGGCTCAACAAATACTTGGCAATTGAAGAATACATAATCCCCACATTAGTTTTATTTTTGGTATTTCTTTCCCTTTACTTGGAATTTTTTTTTCTCGAAATTCTTCAGACATTAACTTGAACCACTGTAACTCTTTCTGCCTCATCAATTCAGACATCTTTTGTTCATATAGACATTTAGAGTGATATAATTTCATTAAGTATTACTTCAGAAACATTCCATAGATTTTGTTATAATGTGTATCCTTCTATCCTTCAAAAACACAAACGCGATGTGGCCTCCCTGTTCAAAAACTACGAAAATGCTTCCACTTTCTACAGAATAGTATCAAAAGTTCTTAGTAAAGCAGTCAAGTCAGCTCCAAACTGACATACGGCCTATCATCTCACCTATATACCTCATGCTCCAATCAGATAAGGCTACTTGCTCTTTTCTTAAACAAGTATTATACTTCTGTTTGTACTTTTCCTCTTGTGCTCAGCATCTAGCAAAATCCTTAAACACAGTAGCTCAATAAACATTTGTGGAAAAGTTCATATCACTTTTCATACTCCTAGTTAAGATTTTTTAAATTTACATCTTTCATAATTTTGAATTATATTTTTTGATTGAAGCAATCGCTATTTTTTATTGCTGTGTTCTCACATTTGCCAATTTTTCTCTTTCCAGTGGTAACCTTTTATTTTACTTTTTTTTTTTTTTAAAGATTTTATTTATTTAGTCAACAGAGATAGAGACAGCCAGCGAGAGAGGGAACACAAGCAGGGGGAGTGGGAGAGGAAGAAGCAGGCTCACAGCGGAAGAGCCTGATGTGGGGCTCGATCCCATAATGCCGGGATCACGCCCTGAGCCGAAGGCAGACGCTTAACCGCTGTGCCACCCAGGCGCCCCTATTTTACTATTTTTTAATTGAAGTATAATTAACATACAGTCTCAGGTGTACAATATAATGATGCAACAATTCTATAGGCTACTTATTACAATAAGTATCCTCTTAATCCCTTTGATTTATCCTACCCGTCCATCATCCACTTTCCCTCTGGCAACCACCAGTTTGTTCTCTGTATTTAAGAGTCAGTTTTGTCCGTCTCTTTTTCTTTGTTTGTTCATTTTTTTTGTTTCTTAAATTCCACATATGAGTGAAATCATACAGTATCGGCCTTTCTCCGTCTGACTCATTTCACTTAACATTATATCCTCTAGGTCCATCCACGTTGTCACAAATGGCAAGATCTCATTCTTTTTTATGGCCGAGTAATATTCCATTATATATACATATGCCACTTCTTCTTTACCCATTCATCTATTGATGGACACTTGGGTTGCTTCTATATCATGGCTATTGTAAATAATGCTACAATAAACATAGGGGTGCAAATACCTTTTTGAATTAGTGTTTTTGTTTTCTTTAGGTAAACACCCAGTAATGGAATTACTAGATCATATGATAATTCCATTTTTAATTTTTTGAGCAACTTCTGTACTGTTTTCCACAGCAGCTACACCAATTTACACTCCCACCAACAGTGCACAAGGTTTCCTTTTTCTCTACACCTACCGGTACTTGTTATTTCTTGTGTTTTTGAGTTTAGCCACTCTGACTGATTTGAGGTGACATCTCATTGTGGTTTTGATGATGAGTGATGTTGAGCTTCTGGTTCATGCATCTGTTGGCCATTTCTTTTTTTTTTTTTTTTTTTAAGATTTTATTTATTTATTGACAGAGATAGAGACAGCCAGCGAGAGAGGGAACACAAGCAGGGGGAGTGGGAGAGGAAGAAGCAGGCTCATAGCGGAAGAGCCTGATGTGGGGCTCGATCCCAGAAAGCCGGGATCACGCCCTGAGCCGAAGGCAGACGCTTAACCGCTGTGCCACCCAGGCACCCCATCTGTTGGCCATTTCTATGTCCTCTTTGGAAAAATGTCTATTCAGGTTCTCTGCCCATTTTAATCAAATTATTTGCTTTTTTAGTCCTAAATTGTATGAGTTCTTTGGATATTAACCCCTACTGGATATATCATTTGCAAATATCTTCTCCCATTCAGTAGATTGCCTTTTTGTTTTGTTGATGGTTTCCTTCACTATGCCAAAATCTTTTTATTTTGTTGTAGTCCCAATAGTTTAATTTCATTTTTGTTTCCCTTGTCTGAGAAGATGTATCTAGAATTACTATGGCCAATGTCAAAGAAATTACTGGCTATATTTTCTTCTATGAGTTTTATGCTTTCAGGTCTCACATTTAGGTCTTTAATGCATCTTGAGTTTACTTTTGTGTATGGTGTAAGAAAGTAGTCTGAATTCATTCTTTTGCATGTAGCTGTCCAGTTTTCCTAGTACTATTTGTTGAAGAGTGCCTTTTAAAAAAAATTTTATTTACTTTGAGGGGGTGGGTGGAGAGAGAGAGAGAGAGAGAGAGAGAGAAAGAGCATGAGAGCCTGAGCAGGGGGAGGAGTGGAGGAAGAAGCAGACCCCCCAGCTGAGCAGGAAGCCTGACACAGGGCTCAATCCCAGGACCCTGAGATCATGACCTGAGCCGAAGGCAGACACTTAACCAACTGAGCTACCTGGGCACCCCAAAGAGACTATCTTTTCCCCATCATATATTCTTGCCTCTTGAATTATATTTTTATTACATAATTTCCAACTTTATTGTACCGTGATCTGATGTTAATATTGCTCATTTTTAATTTTCTTTGATTTTTTTGTTAAAAATATTTATATTTGTATAATCTATTTTTAAATTGCACCAAATACTTTGTATCCTATACCTTGGTCAATTTTTGCCTAAGACAAAACAGATATCTTGGCTTTTCTCCCACCACCATTCAGGCTGTGAAATACATGTCTATCTTGTTTACTGTATTCTTAGCACCTAGAACATGTTGGTACATCTCTCAGTAAATTTTTAGCGTTGCCTTTAATTTTAGTCTTTCCACTCTTCCTAAATTAAAAGTATACATTAAGGAGTTATTAGGTAGATTACCTTATGACAGAACAATGAATAAAGACATAATAGATGGTGTTAATAAAACACAGCAATGGACACTGAGTTCCTAGTATGAATCCAGATGTTCTAAGAATGTAATGCAAACACAATTCCTCCCTTTGAGGCCTATGAAGATGCACAGGTTAACAAGTAACTTTGGGGGCGCCTGGGTGGCACAGCAGTTGGGCGTCTGCCTTCGGCTCAGGGCATGATCCCGGCGTTATGGGATCGAGCCCCACATCAGGCTCCTCCGCTATGAGCCTGCTTCTTCCTCTCCCACTCCCCCTGCTTGTGTTCCCTCTCTCGCTGGCTGTCTTTATCTCTGTCAAATAAATAAATAAAATCTTTAAAAAAAAAAAAAACAAGTAACTTTGATATGGTGTACTAAAAGGAAGGTATGCATAAAATGGCATGGAAATAAGAGTTGAGAACATCTTTAGTTGGACAGGGGAAGAAGGTAGGTAAGGCAATTTTATAGCAGCAAGTAAAATCTTTCTAAGGATAAGGAAACCAAAACCCAGGAAAACTACAGTGCTGCTTAAGATCACAAGGCTAGGGATCACAAAAAGAAGATCTAACTCCCAGTTCTGTGCTCTTTCCATTACACCTTACTTGCTATCAGTACTTTTAACATACCCCAAAAGACTAACAGGACAGGATTTAGAGAGTTACAAAATAAAATTTGGGGTGTTATTCATCCCAACCCCCGTCCCTTTAATACAGAAAAATTAAGGACTGTACAGAATTGTGAACGTTAGCCATGTACCATGTAGTTCCAACAACTTTCTAGTTGATTCTATAAAAAAAATGCACCCTACAAGTGTTGGTTAAACGTATGTTACCCGAGATTTAAACATCCCAGTCCAATCAATGTGACTTAGAGATAAACAGAACTATTAAATTATATGTATGTGTAGATATAATACATTTTTTTAAAGTGTTAAGAAAGGGTCTGCAGCAAATCTTTAAAATAGCAAGGTCCAAAAACAAGAATCTGCCAGCCATTATTCAGCACTTTCCAAGAAACTAAGACCCTGAATCTGTAGATTTAAGTGTTAAAGTCGATATAGAGAGACATTCTTTAGGGGCAGGGATGGTCCTTGGGCTTTTCCACATCTCTCAACACCATCCGATTACATTTGGCTACGGAGCAACCTTCCCATGACTAATTTGCACCACCTTCCCACTTCCCCCAGTACATGTTGAGACCACAACCCTGACTTCAGAACATCAGGTTATTTAACCGTCCCCTCCGCTATTATAAATTAATAAACTGGCATTCTGAATCCATGTCAGTTTTTGGCTGGTTAACATGAAATTACCCTAAGAATCTGCTCAGTTCTAAGAGCAGTGCAGAAAAAAGTTTAAGAACATGAAAACTTAAGGCCATACTCTAAACCAGGAATTGAAAAAATGATTCAGGCCACAAATGAATTTGATTTGGCTTGCACAGGAAGAGAAAAGGGAGAAAGAAGAAAGAAAAAAGAGGAAAATGAGGTGGGAGAAGAGGTAGAGGAGGAGGAAAGGTAGGAGAAAGGAAGACGCTCTAAAAAAAAAATCTGGATATTTCACATAAAAATGCATCTTCCCAGTTTCTCGTGAAAACTCTGAGGCTCTGGCAGTCCTGGGGCTGCATTGCCACAGAATAAAGCTGGCCAGAGTTAAGCAGACATAGCCCCCTATATAGGGGACATTTGCTTTCTAATTCATCATAGACCAACCACTCCTTTCTATTTCCCTGATACTGAGGCCAAATGTCAATTGTCATTTGTCATTCTGCTTGCAGTGTTGTCTTCCTTATAAACACCAAAGAATAAAGAATGCCACACTTGGTGGATAAGTGCAGATTTTATAAAAAGTACAATCCACTCTTCACATTAATTCAGTAAAACAAAGCTAGAATCAAAGAAATCAATTTACCTTAATCTGAGTCTGTTCGATTGACTTTTCCCATATCTGCTGATCATATGCTCCAATCTGAAACAGGGAGCAGGCTATTTAAATGATGCAAAGGAAAATCCTTTTAGGTCAAATCTCACAAAAGTCATGAAACTATTAAGTATCAATATGATATCTGGAAAATGATTATGCTTCTCAGATGTTAGAATAAATTATTTCCAAGGGCCGTTTCCTTCACAATTCTAAAGTAGCTGGATCTAAAAGTAAGTTAAAAAGCAATGTCCAAAATATTTTCAAATTATTACCTTACAAGATATTTCCACTTCTTAAGGAAAACATCAGTAGGAAAACTAGAGAGAAATAAAAGGTAACGGGCAGCTCAATAAGATTGTTGACAGTACCAATCTGAGCTGTGAAGATAAAAGTTTCAGGTCTAAAAAAAAGAACAGTTTGATCAGAAGCAAACTTTCAAAGCTTTGCTGCGGCATTGTGTGATGCAGCGTGGAGAAGGGAGGGGACCAGAAAATCTTATTCGGGGACCTGGAAATGGGTTTAAAAGACCTAATGACCTTGTGCATTGGTTTTTCCATCTAAGTTGAGAGATACTCTGTAGGAATTCCTGGCACTACCAAGTTCAGGGAAGACTAACGGGATATTCTTCGCGGGAGCTTTTTGCAGGAACTATGCTTTACGAATAAAAAAGATGGATATTACCTTCTTTTGGTACCACGATATAGCATCTCTCTCATTTGAGGCCATCTGCGTCTCCAGCCAGAGAATGGGATTTCACTGAAAATGAAGGAAAACCAGTCGGTGAGTCCGGTTGCTGAAAGGTACTCTCCCAGTTTGGGGAGAACGCAAAAATCGCTTCACTCTGCTCTCCATGAGCTGCTGACTGTCTCTCTCCGGCTGTTTGCCAGAAAAAAAAAAAAAAAAAAAGACAAAAACAGAAGCAAACCAAAAACCTCTGGCGCAGTGGCGCCCCGAGAAACCTCTCTGAGATATTTGGTGCGAGTGCGTTCAGGGATGCAGGGGACGGGGAAGGAGTGGTGGCTGGAGTTGAGCTGCACCCCCCTCCTCCGCTCCCCAGCGTCCGGCTCTCACCTGGTGCCCGCTGCCCCGCAGTCCGGCGGCCGGGACCTTCCTCCTCAGTGGCCCCGGCCCCGCCATGAGGCCGGGGGCGAGACGGCGGGCCCCGCAGGCCGCATCTTCCCCCCGAGGCGGAGACGCCGGCGCGCCGTTACCATGGAGACCGCGGAGGCCGCCGGGGCCTCGAAGGCAGCCGGCGGCCCAGCGCCCAGAGGAGGGCAGTCTGTTGCCGCAGACCCGGCGCCCTCCAAGCCCGACCTACAGGGTCACCGCATTGACCCCCCGGAGAAGCCAAGAATGAACTGGGAAAGGAGGGGGATAAAAAGTGAAGGAGGTCTCCGCTAGCCGCCAGTGGCTACGGCAGTGGCCAGAGGCGCAGTGCCCGGCTGTTCGGGTGAGGGGTGAAGGGCCCCCCGGCGCGGGAGGCAGCGGCTGCGGGGCGGCGGGCGTGGGTCCTGCTAGGCCGGGGCGGCCGGCGGGCCGTGACTCAGCCGGCCGAGAGCCGGGCGAGGGCAGCGCCGCAGACCACGGTGCAGCCCGCCGCGGCTTCCGCTTTCCGGGTTTTGCTGCTAAGGTGGCTCCGCCCCCGCCCGGGCCTGGCAGCCCAGCGCCGCCAGGCTCGGGGACCGAGGGGTGGGAGCCACTCGAGCGTCAAGGCCAAGGCAGCTCCCTCAGATCAACCTGCAGGTCACTTCCTCAAAAGTGGCTTTCCCAGCCATCGATCTGAAGGGGGGTCGGTCCTGATGTTCTAATAGCTCCCTGTTCATTCCTTTGTAACACTTATCTTTGTTTTACAGGTTTCTTTGTGCTTCATTATTTACGGTCTTCCCCAAAGGGCTGTGGCCTCCCGAGAGGTCAGAGCCGGGGGCTGGCAGGAGCCTGGCACATAGGTTCTCAGTCTTGGCTGAATGAACGGATGTTTTCCTGAATTTACGCCGTCCTCGGACGAAGGGCGAGTTTGGCTGTGGCTTAGTGATTCGCTTCCTCTCCCGCCCCTCAACTGCTCTGAGATTTAAGCTTTCTGGGGGCTGGAGGCTAAGGGAAGAGGAGGGAAGGCTTGGGGGTAGTTCCAGGGCAATTTTCGGGAATAGGGATAGGGGAAGGTGGTGGCCGGAAGAACTGTTTCTAGGTTAAGAATTCAAGCAGGCTGATAGAGGTCAGAAGAATGGAATGGTTGCGCCCTAAAGTATTTAAGAATACCATAGTAAAGTTTTAAGCTGCTTTCCTCTTCTATACTGCACGGTATTTTGGCCATTAATGGAACACTGACGCCTAACGGCCATTCCCACTCCACTTGAAACAGTGTCCTTGCTTGCCCAGCATGTAGCATTTGAGTCAGGCAAAGCTTGTGATAGATAATGGTCACACCAGTTACCACTTCAGAAAGCCTAAGAAATACGGTTCTAAGTTTTAAGAATGTCTTATCTATTAAATCGGGGTTGGGTGAAGTTGTCCCATTTTACTGATAAGGAAAAAGCTATTAAGTAAAAGTAACTTCCACAGAACTAATTAAAAATTATTTCACCCAGGCCTGATTTATTTTTATATTGCACACTTCTGATTTTGCTTCCTGACAGCTTTTCCCTTTAATTCTGTTGGGTTTCAGGACAAATGGCCAACTTAAAACAAAAAAAATGGATAAGTGACAAATGAAAAAGTCATTTATCTTAATATTTGCTTTAAGACCTAAATTACAAGCATTTTAGTTCATTGCTTAGCGCACAGAGACTTTGGGGGGGGGGGGGGGATTCATGGAAGAATTGAAATCAGGTAAGCTGCATTATGGACTAGTAGGAAGTAGCAAATCATCTTCCGCGTGCCCCTTTCCGGCAAGTTTTCAGTGCTTTCTAAGGCTGCCACATGGGCTTTGAACCAAGAACTGCATTCAAATCCCTGCTCCAATTAAAGAACTGCGTGATCTTAGGCAATTTATTCAACCTAACAAGCCTGTTTCCTCACCTGTATTTATTGTACCTTCCTACTAAATACTAAAGGCTGTGAGGATTAAATGAGATACCCTTCTAGAAAGTGCCTGGCCTGCGGCAGTTACTCAGAAACATTAGTTCCCTTCCTTTTCTTTTCCTAATCAGAACCAAGGTCTCAGGGCTTAGCAAATTCAAAGAGAAGTTCACACAAAAGTCATGAGGGAAAAAATCCATTGCATTGTGTCACTTAATACATCAATGACATCCAAAATGTTTATTCACCATCTTCATTTAACACTACTTGCATGTACTTTGAGAAATATGGACATCACCAGATTAAAAATTTAAGATTGTCCTCTCAAGTAGATATAAGCATCAGAAGGCACAAGTGCCACAAATGCCAAGTTTAGCTTTTCTTCTTCACAAAACTAGTTGCATCTCCGTATGATGGAATTTCCCCATTACCTCTGACCTTTTTTTTCTTTCTTTCTTTCTTTCTTTCTTTCTTTCTTTCTTTCTTTCTTTCTTTCTTTCTTTCTTTCGGAAAGAAAAGACAAAATTTTCTTAAAAGATTAGAAAATGACGGGACATAGAAAGTGGGGGATTAATACTTTAAAAACAGGTTCCAAGTAGCTAGAATTCACATGTACTATTCATTTGCTCATGAAACTTAAGTAAAGGACAAATCAGACTTTTGTTTATTAAAAAAATACTTTACAGGGGAAAAAAAAAAACCTCTATGCATTCCATTGTCCTATTTTACAAAGAAATAGCTTAACAATTTAACACACTTAGACAGCTACAAAAAAGCACTGTGTTAAAAGGATTATTATTCACACAAATTTAGATTTAAGACTATTCATTAAAAACCTTTTTAAAACACTCGTTAATGTCAATAAACAAACTAAGGCCACACAACGCAAATAGTCCGCCAGGCAAATTATACATTTCATCTATATGCAAAGACCTCTTAGATAAATTAAAGCCACAGGAAAAAAAAAAAGTCTTAGCTGCCAATCAAAATGGAGTTTAGTCACAGAAAACACTATTACATGAAAATTTACAACGTGATAGAAGTAGTACATAAGTATTTCTTTAGAGAATTGAAAAGTGCTATATTAAGAGACAGTGGTCTCAACTACATGCACAAGTGGATCATAAAAAATTTATGAAGAAAATGGAAGGCCATAATATTTATGGAGATACTTGCTTTTAAAGCAACAAACTTTCAGGATGAGGATAGGTCCCTTATGTGCTAAAGAAAAACATTTGTCTTGTACATTTCCTCTACTTACTGCATGACCAATAAATACAGCTATTACTTGTTTAAAAAAAAACTTAGCAGAAATATGAATTTCTGCCATGTACTAGTGAAAGGCTCCTTTTTTTTAAACCTGTAGCAATGATAAAATAGATTAGAAAGACACAAACTCAATTATCCTAAAGGTATAAACGCAAATAAATTTTTAATGGCAAATACAGATGAAAATATAATGGGCTAATATTAATGACCAAGAATATATTCACTAAGGGTTTTCTTGAATCTTGGAGTCTCGTTTCTAAATTAGTTTTTATTCTAGACACTATTTATAGAGGGAAAGGCAATAAGCAAAAGTTTCTCCAGGCATTAAGTGTGAACTTTATGCCTATTAAGACTGATGCAAGATGGTGCAAGACATCTTTTCCTAAGGTTTGGTAAAGGATTTTATTTTACAAGCTCCATTTTCCCCTACAAGAGCTTGTAATATTAGTCAACTGATATTCCAACTGTCTCCAAGGGGAAAGGGCACCTTTCGAGTTTTTAATTAAAAGTAATAAAGTACCAGTGAAACAAATTCTAAGTACTGAATAAGCAAATTAAAAACAATTAAGCTTAGGAATTCATTTTTAAAGAGTTAAAACTTTGGAGGGGAAAACTAATATGTAGGTTTTTATTATTATTGCTTTATGAATTTGGGATACCTCTGAATCATACTCCTACTCCTAGCATATCTTGGTAATACAGAATGACTTCTGGGGCAGGGGGAAGACTTTTATCCTTATTTATGAATACCATAAAATCATTCTAGTGACTAAGTTAGGAATATTCATTTATTGGGTCCTTTCCATAAGCACATTTTTAAGATATCCCTCTGCTCCACAAAATACTCAAACTTACAGCCACATTCTGCAAGTAATCTCAAAGAGTTGGCACAACAGATAATATACCAAAAAGGAAGATCAGCTTAAATTTCAGTTACAACTTCACTGCCATCACTACTTTACAAATCAGAAGACGCCAGATTGCTCCATGCCTCACTCCACCAAACCAAATAATTTCAAGATTTAGAAAAGTTGCAATCATTTGTATCACTAAACTAGGATACAACTTTGAAAGCAGTAAGGAACTCAAAACTTGAGCTTTTATATTCATCAGTCTTTAAAGCATGCTATTAAATCTAATACTCACATAGGACATTCAGTTTCCAGATACATCACTAGCTAAATGTTTCTCTCTCCATTCTATTGCAATTCTAACATACAATGAATTTATTAGTACATGATTTTAAACATTTGTATACTCTTTTAATGTGTTTATATTGGAGGTGAGGGTAGAATGTTTTATAAAAGGAAAATGGGGATTTGCTTTTGATTGTAGGTCTTTGCAGATCCGCTGGTTCCTGAGTGATTATACACAGTGCTGGCTGTCAGGAGACAGTCTCCTTGTTTATTAGTAATGACCAGCTTAGATGACAGATGGCATCTGCTGGATGGCAAGTGGGAGATGGGGAAATCGGATCTTGGAAGACAAGAAAAATAAAAATAAAAAAAGTTTTTGCTTTAACAACCTTGTTCTTCATGATTATTTTAAAAAGCAAATGCCTGAGAAGAATTCTACTTTGCACAGCCTAGTAAAGCTCTATGAAATTCTTCTGGACAGAAAAACAAAAACAAGAAAACCCAAATCCACATACTTTTGTGATTAACCCCTCCCCCCTCCAAAATAACAAAAAACACCCTCAAAGGCAGGTCCCTTTAAAAACTAGTCTTGATAAACTAGAATTTACCCTAGAATTTATACCCAAGATTTTAAAACACCCCTGCAATAATCACATTACTTTTCATACCATTCTAATTACCTTATTTACAAAGATAACTAAAACCAACATCACTTCCAATTCATAAATGGTTTACATTGAAATGTTTCTCTATTTGTCTTCATCCTTTGTAACAGAGAATACATACATATACATATATATAAGGAATAATACAGATTCTAACTAATCACTGCAGTATTTGCTGATGGTTACTTTTCTATCGGTTTACACAGTGACCTCTATACTTTGCTAATATGCATTTAACTACACAACAATATTGCACAAAGTAATATTTATATAAGATTTAGCCTATTTCAGAATATTTTAGAGAAAATTCATATTTGATATTTCAAAAGATGCAGCTAAGTTTTCATGGTGACAGACATAAGAAAGCAGCATCTTTTTTTTGCCTATGTTAATGTAAATATTCCAAATCTCACCCTCCAGGAAAAAAAATCTCCAAATTGCACAATAACCAGGTAGATACAAGAATCTGGTCTTAGGTGTGGGGAATACTCTCCCTTTAATGAACAAAAGGCCTATTAACTAAGAGAAAGTGAAATGTGTATCATGTTAACATTCTAAAATAATAGAAAGTTAAGACTACACTAGCTATATGAACTGTGCCTGGAAAAAAAAATTTTTTTTTAAATACTCAGGCACTAAGCAATAGGTTACCTGAAACTCTAGGATGAAGTCTAGTGCCATATTCTTTATCAGATCACAGCAACACAGAGTAATAGTAAATAAACCCAAGTATTCACCAGTTAAAACTGTGAATTGAAGTGTCTCAACAGATCTTTATCATGAAAAGGTTGATGCCAAGTGACAAAAACAGTTTTTCCTAAGTTTCATGCACAAAATATGACAGTCTCATCAGAAAGATTGATATCATTCTCTAAGTCTGATACTCGTGATCAATTTAGGAAGCAAAAGTATCCACACAAAGTGTGAGGATGCTAGGTAGCAGAATGATGGAGTATCATGTCAACATTATCTCTCTTACCCAATTATCTTCCATAGTTACCATGTATTCTAGAAGAGATTAATGAACCATGGACAATGAATGACCAAGGACTATTCATCTTTAGATATTTTTAATTGAAATATCCACTGGGCTTTAAATAACAGATACAAAAAAAGACAGTTTGGATCAGAAAGTGCTGTGCTTTCTCTTTTGTTAAGAAACCAGAGAGCCACTGAATTTTCCTTAGAAACTGTTCTTTGTGGTTGGAACTTACTCGCCCGAGTACAAGATGCAAGAACTCTTCCCTGCAACCTATGCCATTTTTACTGTAGAAACTGAATCGGTGCCGTAAAGACACAAGTACCAAAGCATAAATCTGATCTTCTACCATAAAAACAGCAAATATGGCAAGAGACAAGGCAAGATAAAATTAAGGGAAGTGAATAATTTACCAAATAAGAATCTGTTACTCCAGAGAATTCTCAGTTTGATTTGAAGAAGAGATTGAATTGTTACCTCACACCTTAAAACAGAAAGTAGCAGCAGACCCACTATTACATACTGTACTAACGGGATAAGATACAACTCTTAACTTTGCATAATCTGTGTAAAAAAGATATGCTTGACATTTGTGGAATGTCATTTCTCTTTATAGAATTATAGGCAAGATTTCTCCAATAAAACTTAACTTAAGCCAGTTATAAAACTATAACTTCACATCAAAATTTAAAAAAGTTAAAAAATGTGTTTGAATATGTACATATCACACAGGAGTGCTCGAATGTTCCTGTAGATTGTGTTGCTGGTCAGAGTCCAGTCTACTTTCCACCTTTAAAACTGGAATAGGCTGAGTCATCTGATCTTGCTGTAGATTAAGTTCCGATGAAGGGAAGGACGATGAAGCAGTTGTCAAAAGCTGCATCTCTCTGCATGTTTCTTCAGATTCAGTTTTTACCCTCACACACTGCGAGTCAACTTCTAATTCTCGCTTTCCAGTTAAATCACAGTCCATGGTAGAACTGCTTTCTGTGTTTTGAGTGGCTTCCACAACAGGGTGGTACTGTTTAAGCCTTATATGCCAAGCTAAGCTGCACACTGCTGACACTGTTTTGAACTGATGAATGACATTTCTAGGGATGAAGTAAATATCATTGTCACACAGCTGAATTCTAGCATAACGAATGCCTTCTCGCCTCATTTGGTTTAGTTTAGCTTCATCCACCCACTGCACACACTGCAAAGAAAAGAAAAGTGGCATGACACTTTAAAATATGTAATAATTTAGTCAAATAAAATATCAGAATTAACACTGGAAAACAGTAGTAAGGCCAAATTAAAGCCAAGCAATACTAAATAATAGACAACTTTCTAAAATTTCCTGTAATGTTTGGGAAACACTTTTACTCGTATTTACTACTCTCTAGTAACAAAGTACAGGTTAAAGTCAGGATGGCCTAAGGAATCATTTAAACAACTATTTCAAAATGCAGTTAGGTACCGCTAATGGATTCTCTGCCACACAGAAGAGCAACATTTATCTGCTCCTGTGTCTTTCAACCTCCTGTGCGCAGGTGAAGGCACACAGTGCAATGGGGTTGTCAGCTGAGACTGCTTGCAGCCAGTACTGAGCAGCCTAGACCCTCTGACCATCTGGGCCCGCCTGGCATCCCGAAGATTAAAGGGATCTCAAGCATTCTGCTTGGGAAGCTCTGTTTTAATGATTTCAACACGCTCCACACACAGCTTTTAATAGTAATAAAATTAAATTTACCATCCCATGCATCCAACTATAAGATCAAATGCAAAATAAAATGGGTAACAGGCACTTATTTCTATTATCTCACTCGAAAGATAATAAAAAAGCAAGAGTTTTACCTGGGAAACCGGAGGTTCATGAAGGTCTAACTGAAGTCTCTGTACAACATCAGTAAAATCCTCAGCATGAAAACAAATCACATCTTTGGTTATGCGAGGTTGGTCACTCCTAAGATTAACAAAATCAAATTTTAGAAAATGATGACAACTTTCAGTTCTCCTATTCCTGGAACTGCTACTACTAGCCTAGAAATAGACCCACAGCTCCTACAAACAGAGTGTGTATCTGCTTCTTTAATCAAGATTTAAAAAATAAATAAAACACCAATAAAGCTGTTTTAAAAAATGAAAATTAGATTAGTTGTTACAAAATCAAAATAACAATGACTAAAAACAGTTTCATTCTAAACTAGTTCCATCTGCATCCTCTCACCACTCTGCCCACCATTTCCAGGCCACCCTGTAATGTCATCATCAGGATGGAACGAAGTGGAGAGAAAACGTATCAGCCACATGAGTATCATGCCTTCAGTTTCCGAAGTAGAGAGGGAAAAAGAGCTGAATGATGTACCTGAAATACGTACTGTCGAGCTGTGACTGAACTATCCTTCTAAAAAAGGTCAGATCAAACTCTATTCTAATACTGAAGGCCCTGAAGTTATAAATATGAAAAACAAAACAGTTTTTAAATAAGCTAAATTCTATGCTCTGAGCTTCAGGTTCCAACTGAATGTTAAAGGGTGCAGCCACTATGGAAAATAGTATAGCAGTTCCTCCAAATATTAACAGTAGAATTATCAAATCATCTAGCAATTCTACTTCTGGGTGTATAGCCAAAAGACTGAAAGCAGAGACATGAAGAGATATTTGTTCATAGCAACCAAAAGGTGGAAGCAACCCAAGCGTCCACTGATGAATGAATGCAGATAAACAAAATGTGCCATATACATATAATGGAATACTATTCAGCCTTAAAAAGGAAGGAAATTATAACACATGGTACAATATAGATGATCCCAGAGGATATTATGCTAACAAAAATAAGCCAGTCCCCAAAAAACTACTGTATGATTCTACTTATGTGAAGTATTTAAAGTAGTCAAATTCACAGAAACAGAAAGTAAAATGAAGGTTACCAGGAGCTGGGGAGAGAGGAGAAAGGGAGTTATTGTTTAATGGGTATATAGTTACATGTTTGCAAGACAAAAAAGTTCTCTAAATCTGCTTCACAACAAATGTAAATATACTTAACACCTCTGAAATGTAAACTTAAAAAAATGGCTCAGATCTTTCATTTTCATTTTATGTTATATGTATTTTACCACAATTTCTAAGAAAGTTATCTCCCAACCTTTTAAATTGAGTCCACATTTTCTCAGACAACATTAACCAACCTTGCAGTTGAGTTCCCTTAACTTACCATTCACCAAACTGTACAGCTTTCAAAACCCCAACAGCAGCCGTACTCTGCCAGTCAAACCCCTGACCTACATGGTCAGCATGAGCTCTTGTCCTGTCTTCAAAGAGGACTTCACGGGGTTCACTGGTCCGAGGTAGGTACTGGAGATTTTTAATTTCATTCATTGATCTGGAGTTGATTTGGTTGTGAAGTAAAGGGGGGGAAAGTATTAACAGCAATAAGGTGAAAAAGCCTGCTAAAATATCAAATTTTTAATAAGACCAGGACTAATAAGGATTCAATGATTTTGATCATAAGCATTTAACATACTATATTGTCGTGTTTTATATGATTACCTTCTTCCCTCAGGATGTTATGATAATATAGAAGCTGTGTCTTTGATTTGGCTCGTGTAGTGTTGGAATATATAAAATTTAGGTTTCTAGCAACATAGAACACAATTCAAAGTTCAAGGCTGTATGTTTCTTTACCCTGAGTCATCTTAACTCTCAAAACGTTCTACTCGACTGGATTCAAGATGGCAAACTGAGCATGAGCACGATTTCCTTCTACATTAAAATGAAAGTAAAAGGCTTCAAACTACTACGGCAGGGGTAAGGGAGAGGAGATGCATGAATGGATAGGAGTACAGATGAAACAGACCTGGCTATGAACTGGTAACTGTTGATACTGAATACATGAGAATTCATTATATTATCTCTGCTTTTTTATGTGCTAAAAAATTTCTAAATATAATAATATAAAGGTGATAGTAAAGGAATGAATAAGAACCAACAAAGGAAATCAATTAGTTAATGAACAATATCAACAAATTTCTGGAAGATAGAAAATGATTACAAGTGTCTTAGACTAATAAAACTGAGCAGAGAAAGTCACAGGCCTAGAATACACATGAAAGGAATGGCAACTAAAAAGGCACCTGGCCTGCCCAAAAGACCTTAGAGAAGCCTAAGAGGCAAGGGGGTGGGGGGAGAGAAAGAAAAAAGGCCAGGTATAATGATGACAATAGATAGAAACGAGGTAAGGCTGAAAAATGGGGAATTAAAGTGAAATTCTGCAAATAAACCAGTCATCTGCCACCCCTGTGGGTAAAATGAGGTCAGGCACCTACCCCCTTGGAAAAGACTATGACTGACCCCCCAGTATCCATCTCTCAGATTTATTTCCCTGACAAACCTCTGATTCTCATTAGGTATCTGCTCCTACCCTGTAAAGGACCTCATTTACAAGCTTCAGAGCTAGATCCTGATGAATCCTGACAAATTATGGTAAGTGCATTCCCCTTGCTGGTGACTGATTTAAAAATGGGCATGAACTGATTCTGGACAGCAGTTAAGACAGGAAATCTGCTAAGGAGACTTTTGGGAAGTTTCCAAGCCCCTGAAAGAGAAGTAAAAGAAAAGATACTTTTTTCTTCTATTGCGTATAACCAGATCTATATGTGATGCCTAGAACAGTAAAAGTCATCCAGCAACCATAAAGAAAGCCATTGTGAGTACAAAGCCCAGGCAGAGAGAATGACAGAGCACACAAAAGGAAAAGACCTGACTCCTTGATGAATGTACTGAGTCACTGACTATATATATATATATATATACACACACACATATATAGTGCCCAGAGCCAAGCTTCTGGACTTGATACATGGGATAACATTTTATTTTACGAACCAGTTTGAATCAAGATTTTTGTTGCTCGTAGCCAAAAGCATCCTGATAAACTTTCAACAAAACAACAACAACAAAAACCCCTTCGTGTTCTTCTCTAAAGACACTGAACTTACCATATTAATAGAACTAATGTAATCCTCTGGCATGTGGACATATTCTTTAATGTCCAGTTCTATGCCTATTAACTCTACAATGAAACCTACCTAGTGACAAGCCTCACTAAAATATAAATAGAACACACAGTAAGCCCAAAGCTTTATTTCTAAGTACGAATACGTCAACCACAAATCACCAACTATGCGAAGATAGCCTGTAGCAGACTGACAAAGACCAAAATAAACAATGCTATAATGTAAGAATTCAAAAGAAAGGTTAAAAGACAAAAATCAAGTGAATGCACCAAAATCAAAATCAAAAAAACAGGAAATATGAGGATAATCAAAATGAGAGATCTATTACTCAACGAACAGTAGTTTCAGAAAGAAATAACAGAGAAAATGAAGAGATTACCAAAGCAGTTAAGCAAGAAAAATTCCCAGAAATAAAAGGAGACATGAATCTTTCAAATTTAAGGGACCTACCAAACAACAAAAAGGATTAAATATAAGAATAAGAATGAAAGACCCAAATACGTCACTGTGAAATTAAGCTTTCAGAGAGGAAAAGAAAGATTACCTACAAAAAACCCCCAAAATTACACCGGCATTAAGACTTCTCATAAACAATATTACATACCAGAAGACAAAATGTTTTAAGGGAAAATGCATCCTCTGGAATCCAGCTAAACTATCAATTCTATTTAATGAGAGAAAAAATTTTTCACACATAGAATGATTCAGAATACCTTCCTTTTGTTAGAATATTACTTGAGAATGTGTTAAAGTAAGAGAAGGAAATAAGCCTAGAAAGACAACACTATAGGTTAATGTAGAAATGCATTAAGTGGGAAGTCCTAGGTTATTAACTGTGAAGTAAGCTTTTCACATTGAAGAGAACACAGAGCTCCAAAACACTTCCAGGTTAAAAAAAAAAAATGATGTATTAGAGTAGACAGTATGACTAAAGTTCTGGATTCTTGAGAATACATACAACGAAAGCACAGAATCCAACGTAACTATCAATATTCTCAAAAAAAAAAAAAAAAGACTAATTAAAAAAGCCCAAGTCATAGTCATAGTAGAAAGTATGATTCTAGAAGAAAGAAATGTATTTGGAGCAAAAAAGAGAATACAAAATATTAGAGATATGGTCAAGAAAAGTATATGTCCCCCTTCAAAAGAGGGGTAAATCAGAACCACAGGAAAACAGAACAATTTTCTTAAAAAAACCGCACAATCCAAACATGAAACTAATTAAAATGTACATGATTTTCAGTATCTAGGTGAAATACTGGAAAGAAAGATCCTTTTGTATATTATCCCTTTGAACATTAACATAACATTGGAACTTTAGAATACAAATTTTTAACCTACTAATTAGGTTTGCAGTAAACTTACCTTCCCATAATGTTATAAATGCCATTTACTGACTTTCAAATTGTAGAATACACCTACTGACAAAGCATATAAAACCTAATTATGGTTTTAAAGAATATGAATTAACCTCAACAATGTATAAGGACAGCAGGCAAAGAGCTGAAAGGAAGGAGGGCAAAGGAAGGGTAATTTAACTGTTTGGAGAACAGGAAGGAGTCCCTACCATCATACCAAGAAACTGACAAGTTTCCTGCCACAGTCTTAAAACAAAAGGCATTAAAAACAGAAATGGTCTTTTGTCTCCGGTAAAAAGGTGTTTGCCTCTGGGAAAGGTGGCCAGGACTTTTCATTACAAACCTCACTGTGCCATTTGATTTTTTAAAACCCTGTGCTTTATGTATTTAACTTTAACGTCCATAAATTCAAAGATCATTTTCATTTTTTAAAACCCTGTGCTTTATGTATTTAACTTTGAAGTCCATAAATTCAAAGATCATCTTCATTAGCAGTGCCCTTGATAACTAGATAGCTTCTCACATTGATTCCACCATTTTCAGCAATAAAGAGTTCTCATTAACACAAAAAGATGACATGCGTGTTTAAGTTCTGATTTATTCATTCTAATTCAAAGTGCTTTTGAATGCCTTATTCAAGAATATTTAACCCCAATAAAAATAAAATTTGATAGTCCCTCAGATTAGTGAATAAAAAATAAATTATTAAGTAAATGATGTTGGTACAGCTGCCTAACTACTTGGAAAAAAAGATGAATGTCTCCCTCTGTCCTGAAATCAATACCAGGTAAGTAAAACATGTAAATAATGAAATCACAAAAGTACCAGGAGAAAATGTAGATGAATATTTTGTAATACTCAGTGAGAGAAGGAGTTTCTAAGTCGGCCACTAGGAGAGAAACCTCAGAGGAATATAGATCAGTGTGTAAAGAAAAATAAACTGGGGGGGGAAGGGGGACCAAACTCAAAACTGTGAGTAAAGAAAAAACTGAAGCTAAAAGAAAAAAAATGAGCAGGAAAATTTGCAACATAAAAAAAAGTTAGTAGTCATTAAAAAAGAGAATTTAAATGAAAAACAGCCCAGTAAACAAATGGGTAAAATGAAAGGGGAATCACAAAAGAAGAAATACAAATCCCTCAAAGAAAAACTAATTAAAATGAAACATCTCTGTTCAATCAGATCAACAAAGTTTAAAGAAAAATGTTAATGGAGGGTATGGGGAAAAGGGTACTGTCCTACTATTTGCGTGGGAGTATAAATTGGTACACTTCTGGACCAACTTAGAAATGTGTATATACTCTGCACCTTTAAAATTTGTACCAAGAAAATAAACATGCATCTGCACAAAGATATATATATCCACCTACGTACCAACCAGCCAGCCAGCTACCCACAATCAGTGATGTGTTATACATTCCTAACAACCGGCTTCAGGGAAAGATAGCTGATTATAGCTGATTTGCTTATTCCTGTGGTATAAATACTCCTAACATGGCCAATTTCAAGCAACTAATGTGACCTCATTCAATGTGGAATTGGGAGGCTAATAATGGCCCTGTGAGCCTGGCTCCAGCGTAGCACTGTCAAAGTCCTGTTTACATTGAAAAATTGGAAGCAATTTACACTAAAAAAGAATTGGTTAAGTAAATCTTGATACAACCATTCAGTGAGAACACAGTAATTTAAAAATGGTGATATAGCTGCATCTTAATATAACACATAACTTATGGGGTTAAAAAAAAAAAAACCCAAGTGTTAAGTAAACATCATGTAAAGAATGAGTTCATTTGTGTACAAAGTTTAGGAGTATAATACGGACTGAAATTTGAAAGGTGAATATGCCTAAGTAGGTGGGATTATGGGTATTTTCTGCCTTTTTATTTTTTTTCTATTATCTGAGTTTTCTAAAAGTTTGTAACAATCAGGAAACAAACAATGGTCATTTCCTTTTTGGAAAAATTATAGAACAAAAAAAAAGTATACGGTACTTAAGAATTTAGGATTTCCCGACTCACCATCATGATACACAAAAACTGCCGTGGTCTAAGCAACACGCAGAAGTAGTTTCCTGCCAGGTTCCACCATGCCACCACTTTGCATTCATATATATTTTTTACAAAGTATTTTCATTCAGTATCTCAAGTACCTAAGGTTATTCCATACTTAGCTTTAACATCATTCCCTGTAAGCTTTAAGGTAAAGTCTAGACTAGTCCATTAAAACTCACTTCTGGGGGCGTCTGGGTAGCTCAGTCGGTTAAGCTAAAAGGGTCCGTGGACTGAGCCCCACGGTAGGGCTCCCTGCTCAGCAGGGAGTTTGTTTCTCACTCTCCCTCTGCCCTCCCCCTGCTCTCTCTTGCTCTCTCTCTCTAATAAATAAATAAAATCTTTTAAAAATAAATAAATAAACAAACTCACTCCTGGATATTTATTTGGGGTTATTTCCATAGTCTAAGGAAATATAAATTATTTTCACTCTTATTAAAATGAGATATTTTTCATAGTACTAGAATAAATTAATCTACATTGTTTTAAGTGTCTGTAACACAAAATATGTTAGCCCCATATGAATTACTATAGGAGATATACATTACTGGTTTCATTCAGCAAACACTACTGATCACCTGTCTATGGGTCATGGAGACTGAGAAGAATAAAACACAATCACTGTCCTCAGAACTCAAAATTTAGTAAAAAAACAAAAAACATGTAAACAGATCATTAATGAACAGAATGATGTGTAAACACAGAGAAGGGAACAATTAATTGTCTATGGGAACAAAGTAAAGCTTCACAAAGGAAGTAACATCCAAGTTTAGTTTTGAAAATTTATTTAGAGTTTGTCAGGGAGAGAGGAAGATGGCGGGGGGATGCCATTCTAAGTAAAAAGAACAGTGCAAAAGTACAGAGCTGTGAAAGACCACAGTTTGAAAACCGAACTCTGCATGGCTGGAACAGACTAGAAACAGATCCAGCTAGAAGTACTGATGGGGCCAGATTATGAAAGATCCTTATAGCCACACAAAGGAGTTTGAACTTTTATCTTGCAGGCAGTTAGGACCCAGGTTTTAAGAAAATAGAAAAAAATTAAATTTGCTTTTTTAGAAGGATGCCTCACTCTGATGACTATGCAATGAGTAAACTGGACTGAGAAACTGACCACTGAAGATTTACTTAAGATAGCTTTTCAAATAATCTAGACAAATAGTTTTCAAACGGTGCCCAGGTCTCAATCACTTTTATAAGCAACCAAACTTTTAAAAAATGCTTTTCCTTATTTGGGAAAAATAAATGTTTACCGTCGTCTTTTGAAGGGTGACTTTGGCATATCTGCTGTAGGGATCATCTGCTCTCCCGGCCTTACCCACATGATCGGCCCATCATCACTCTGGGACCTACACTGGAGTCGGAGGCTGGAAAGCGTACCCCAGGGCAAAGTCATCTAGAAGTCAGATGAATTAGTCACATTAAAAAAAAATTTTTTTTTACTATTTACAAGTTAACTCTCTACTACCCCAAACCAAAAGAAAGCTCTAGAGCTGGAAGTTTACTTTGTATATGTATATGAAGAAATAAATGCTATATTAGATAATTTATATGTAAAATTCTGAACCAATAATTTCCTAAACATTTCTATTCAAAACATTGGATAAAATTTAATTTTAATAGACAAGATTAATTTAATATTAATACTTTTTAATAGAAAGTGTCCACTAAAGTAATGATCAGAACTCTAATAATTGGCATTAACACTCACTTTCAGAAATGGTGATTCTTCTAACATATCAAGGAACTCTGGGAAATAATCACCAACTTCTTCATCTACTGCTCCAACAAGACTTATCTGCCGCATGGGACCTGCTCGGTAGGTGCCACAGCAGTATGTCCTGTTGACCTGAGATAAAACGAAAGAGGGGGGAGAAAGGACTGAAGTACACTGTAATATAATTAAAGAATTAGAATATTGTTTCCATTGTTGCTCTTTCTTCTACATACTAAGAACTCAATGGTCAGTACCTTGTATAAAGTCCATAGTTACAGAAAGGTGCCCTAGCACACTGACAAACACATTAATATGATAAGCGCCACAAACAGAAATTTCAAAGAGCAAGTTAATCTATGACCCCAACATCTCAAAGAAACATGGAAGACATTAAGATATACTTAAACTTCTCTGAGAATGATTTTTGTACTTTGTAAACACTAAAAATAAGTAATAATAACAATAATAATAACAAAGTGATCTTTATTTAAGAAAAAAAATCAGTAAATAAACAGTAAAATTGGTAGGGCAAAGAAAAAAAAAAAAAAGACCAAAGTCAAGATTAATCTTCCATATCCATTCTGTACTCCCTAGTGAAAACCTTCACATCAGGCCAGATACCAGGCTTAACTGTTACCAAACCCAATCTCCCTCCCAATTACTTGCATATAAGATCCTCTACCCCGGGCAAACTGATCTTTTTGTCTACTCAACTTACGCCAAACTTACTTCTACCTGCAATGATTTTTCTCTTAAATCTGCCCTACTTGGACTGTCCTCTTTTCTGTCAACCCAAATCTTATCTTTCAAACATCACTTCAAGACTTTTCTTCTGGAAGCCTTCCTGATCACCCTTCATGATCTTTTCCTTTTCTGAAATTTAATGTTACCTGCAAGCACACAGACATTTTCTATATCAACTCTCTAGAGAACTGAGGGCATATTTTATACCAATTGTAGCCCAGAGAATCCTAGCATTCAAATGGAATCTACTAGTAGACCTGAAACTAATAGTACACTGTATGCTAACTGGAATTTAAATAAAAAAATAAATGGAATCTACCAATTGATTTGATACAATCTGATATTATTCTTCTAAGTTATTTCTTGTATTTTCTTATATTCCCACACCCAACTTATTTTTTTTTTATATTTTTATTTATTTGAGAGAGAGAGAGCACAAAATGGGGTAAGGGGCAGAGAGAGAAGCAAGCTCCCTGCTGAGCAGGGAGCCCAAAGTAGGGCTTTATCCCAGGACTCTGGAATCATGACCTGAGCGAAGGCAGACGTTTAACTGACTGATCCACCCACGTGCCCTTCCCATCTCTAATTTAAAATGAATGTTTCTCAAGGGTAAAGACAGATCCATGCATAGATGACTAGACTAAAAATGCTTAATTCTAACCAGAATTTCCACCCTGGATCAGTAACCAAGCATTCTCTACCTTAGTTAAGGTGCAGATTAGATTGAAAAACCTAATATAGGGGTGCCTGGGTGGCTCAGTCGGTTAGGTAACCAATTCTTGATTTCAGCTCAGGTCATGATCTGAGTCAGGCTCCGTACTCAGCGGGGAGGTCTGCTTAAGATGCTCTCCCTCCCTCTCTCTCTCTGCCCTTCCCCCCGCCACACACGCTCTGTCTCTCTAAAATAAATAAATCTTAAAAAAAAAAAAGATTCAATTGTTGTTTTAAATACCACCTATTCTGCCTCAATACAAGGCATAAATGACAATCTAGTATTTCTTACACAGTTCTCTACTATTAGTTCTCTACCAGCATTTTCAGAACCCACTATTTTTTTTCTGTAGATAATTTAATAGCACCCCTATTCGTACACAATACACACAGAAAAAAAAAGGTCTTAGCTCCTGTTCTCAAATATCAGGGATTTCTTAATTTCTTATGTATCTTTCCCAAGATCACCTTATGTAATCATTAAGCAGCAACCACCCACGACAAAAGTCACCTTGCATATATTTTTATGAGTTACCTTCCATTCATTTGTACGATCATCATGCTATGAAAAGCCAGGCGAGACAGACTGGAAAAGAAGATGATCATGGGATACAAAGATAAGGAAAGCTTTTCCACTTAGGAAAGCTTTTCTAAGCATTATTCTAACCTTTCTAGGCCAAGCACCCTAAAACAACTGAAGCAGATTCATTAACCTTCAATACAAGTTCTGGGAATTAACCTTCAATACAAGTTCTGGGAATTGCATGCTTTCAGGGATAACAAATATGAGTCCCCCCATAAAACTCCCCCCCCCACTATTCCCAATTGTAAGAAGTTCCTTTACCAAGATAGATTTTCAAAAATACAGAACAGTGGCATTTTATGTGAGAACTCTCCTAGAGACACGTCACAATTTAAAGCTTACAAAACTCAAGACTAATCCTAAAAAAGTACACTGCCATGTGCCACTTTTGCTAGCTTTGAGATTATGCAACTCTTAATGCATTATAAATTTGAAGGAATTCACACTACTTTAAATTTTACATACAAAGTAAGACTGAATTTTTTTTTTTAAGATTTTATTTATTCATTTGACAGAGAGAGAGACAGCCAGTGAGAGAGGGAACACAAGCAGGGGGAGTGGGAGAGGAAGAAGCAGGCTCCCAGCAGAGGAGCCTAATGTGGGGCTCGATTCCAGAACGCCAGGATCACGCCCCAAGCCGAAGGCAGACGCTTAACGACTGAGCCACCCAGGCGCCCCAAGACTGAATATTTTTATATCACAGTACCTGAAGTTACCTAATTTAAACAATTAGCAATAATTTAATCGATAGCACTGAACTTTAAGACAACTTAAAAATGTGAACACTTGGGATAAATAGTATGCGACATGAATAAATATAAAGCATCCTTTCCTATTTGGAAAGAGAAAGAAAGTTAAATTAAAAAGAGGGAATTGTTGAATTATTTTTTATTTAAATATATATATTATAAATTTACAATTTATCCTGTGTCTAGAAAGAACGTAATAATCAGACATTAAACTGTGGCCAAGGAAAAATAGTAATAATAGCAAAGCTGATTAACAGTATCTATCACATGTGTAAAAAATGTTCATAAATGCTACAGTTCATAATGCATTTAAATAATTAACAGCACAAGTTAGAAGATGGACAGCATTTATGACCAGAAATTCAACATGAACCAACTGTGTGACACCGAGCTGCCAAACAAGCAAACTACTAATTCTACCCTTCTTCTTTTTAGAAACAGAACTTCCTGGGCATATAGCCAATAAGCTAAGTTCCAGCCAAGTGTGGTCTGGAACTAAGTTCTGGCCAATGAGATGTTAGTATAAGTTACATATGCAATTTCCAGAGCATGCCTTTGTAAGTAAGCAGCTTGCTCTCCACTTCCTCTTTCTGTCTCTTGAGAGCCAGGTTCAAATACGCAGACACCACCACCAAAGGGACTGGCAAAACTTAAAAGGAAAGGAGAATCCTGGATGACATCATGGAACAAAACAGAGCTGCATAACCTCCAGACTTGCTACTCAAGAGAGAAACTTCGATTTTGTTCTGGCAACTGTATGTGACACCTCTTTGTTACAGTGGTTTGGCCTGTTTTGTATCTTGTATACCGGCACACACTTCACTTTATTATGTTTCACAGATACTACGCTTCACAGGTAGCTGCATTTTTTACAAACTGAAGGTCTGAGGGAACTCTGCCAAGAGTTAAGTCTATCAGCACCATTTTTCTAACATTTGCTCTTCGTGTCTCTGTGTCACATTTTGGTAATTCTCACAGTATTTCAAACGTTTTCATTATCACTGTATTTGTTATGATGATCAGTGCTCACTGTAATTGTTTTGGGACACCACAAACTGTACCCACATAAGACAGCGACCTTAATAAATACTGCATGTGTAGTGACTGCTTTACTGACTGGCTGTTCGTCCATCTCTCTCCCTCCTCCTCAGGTTTAGGCCCTATTACCTCAGACACAACAAAACTGAAATCAGGCCAGTTAATAACCTTACAATGGTCTCTGTTTAACCGAAAGGAAGAGTTGCATGTCTCTCATTTTAAATCACAAGCTAAAAATGAGTAAGCTTAGTGAGGAAGGCATGTCAAAAGCGAAGACAGCCCAAAAACTAGGCCTCTTGCACCAAATAGCCAACTTGTGAATAAAGGAAAATTTCTTCAAGGTAATTAAAAGTGCCACCACCATGAAACACACAATGATAAGAAAGAGCTTTATTGCTGATATGAAGAAAGTTTTAGTGGTCTAGACAGAAGATCAAACCAGCCACAAGATTCGTTTAAGCCAAAGCCTAATTCAGAGCAAGGCCCAACTTTTATCAATTTTATGAAGGCTGAAAGAGGTGGGAAAGCTGCAGAAGGAAAAGTCTGAAGTAAATAGAGGTTGGTTCATGAGATTTAAGGAAATAAGCCATATCCGTAACAGAAAAGCACAAGGTGAAGCAGCAACTGCTGATACAGAAACTGCAGCAAGTTATCCAGAAGATCTAGCTAAGATAATTAATGAAGGTGGCTACACTAAACAAAAGATTTTCAATGTAGTCAAAATAGCTTTATATTGAAAGAAGATGCCATCTAGGACTTTCATAGCTAGACAAGTCAGTGCCTGGCTTCAAAGTTTTAAGAGACAGGCTGACTCTCTTATCAAAAGATAATGTAGCTGGTGACTCCAAGTTGAAACCAATGCTCATTTACCATTCCAAAATTCCTAGGGCCCTTAAGAACTACACTAAATCTCTTCTGCCTGTGCTCTGTAAATGGAACAACAAAGCCTGGATGACAGCACATCTGCTTACACAACATGGTTTACTGAATATTTTAAGCCCACTGTTGAGACCTACTGCTCAGAAAGAGAGATTCCTCTCAAAATATTACTGCTCACTGATGTACCTGGTTACTCAAGAGCTCTGATGGAGATGGGTGGCGAGATTGGTATTATTTTCATGCCTGCCAACACAACATCTATTCTGCAGCCCATGGGTCAAAGAGTCATTTCAACTGTCAAATCTTTATTTATTTGTATAATACGCTGCCACAAATAGTGACTCCTCTTACGGGTCTGGGCAAAGTAAATGGAAAACCTTCTGGAAAGGATTCATCATTCCTAGATGCCATTAACAACATTCACGATTCATAGGAAGAGGTCAAAATATCCATATTAACAGGAGTTTGGACGAAGTTGAATCCAACTCTCATGGATGACTTTGAGGGGTTCGAGACTTAAGCGGAGGCAGTAACTGAAGGTGTGGTGGAAACAGCAAGTGAACTGGAATTAGAAGTGAAGCCTAAAGATGGGACTGAACTGCTGCAATCTCATGGTAACACTTTAGTAGGTGAGGAGCTGCTTCTGATGGATGAACAAAAAAAGTGCTTTCGTGAGATGCAGTCTACTCCTGGTGTGAAGATGCTGTGAAGATTGTTGAAATGGCAACAAAGGACTTAGAACAGCACATAAACTTAGTTGATAAAGCAGCAGCGGGGTTTGAGAGGACTAACTCCAATTCTGAAAGAAGTTCTATTGTGGGTAAAATGCTATCACACAGCATCACATGCTACAGAGATATTGTTTGTGAAAAGAGTCAATCAATGTGGCAAACTTCACTGCGGTCTTAAGAAATGGTCAAAGCCACCCAACCTTCAGCAACCACCACCCTGATCAGTCAGCAGCCATCAACATCGAGGTAAGAACCTCCTCCACCAGAAAAAAGACTCCCCAAAAGCACAG
This sequence comes from Ursus arctos, assembly GCF_023065955.2. Lineage (NCBI taxonomy): Eukaryota > Metazoa > Chordata > Mammalia > Carnivora > Ursidae > Ursus > Ursus arctos. The sequence continues at coordinate 12,374,523 of NW_026622786.1, read as the reverse complement.
ATGATGGAAGTTAGCATTTTTTAGCAATAGAGTATTTTTTTAAATTGAGGTATATGCATTGTTTCTTTAGACATACTGCTACTGCCCACTTAACAGACTATGCAGTGCGGTGCAAACGTAACTTTTATAATGCACTGGGAAAACAAAAAATTCATTTGACTTGCTTTATTATGGTGGTCTGGAACCAAAACCTCAATATCCCCAAGGTATGCCTGTACTTTCTATACTAAGAGAGACAATACTCCGTATTGCACAGATGACATCTGGAGTATTAGCTCCTGCTCTGAGCTTTAGAAGTCTGAAAAGGGAGCACATGCAAAGGAAACAATTAAGATGATTAGTGACTTGAAAACAAGATAAATCAGAAAAAGTGTGAAGAAATTATTTAACTTGAAAAGACCAAAGTAGAAAAGAAGAGCAGACTCATATAATTTTAAATAAAAAACAGGAATTATAGGACAGTCAGTATCATTCACTGAATGAAAGTTTACCGTATATTACGTCAGACACTGTCCTAACCACAGATATAGCAAGCCAGACCCACTCTTGGCCCCTGGAGGCTTCCAGTCTAGTCTTGCAGGGAGAGGTAGACACTAAACAAACATTTAATTATAAGCTGTGACAAGTCCTCAAAATGGAATAAGACACTGTGAAAGAGAACAAGGGATCCCGATTTAGAGAATAAAGTGTTCCTCAAAGTAACATGGAGTTGAAATATGTAAAACAAGTTTAAGAGAAACAAAACCCCATAAGAATCACCCTTCTCAAGGTCTACAAGAAAGCTAATGATGCTAAACACAGGAAGCAAAAGAAAAAAATAAGGATGAGGCTGGACGAATGAGCTGTAGCTGGATTAGGAGAGCCTTGAAGACTACACTAAAGATTTGGGAATCACTAAGATCCTTTCAAGTAGTAAAAGGAAAGTTATCAATTTGCCTTTGTCTTTTTTAGGGCAGAGGGGGCTTGGTGTTTTTGTATTTGTTTCATTTTCTCAGAGGGGTACTGAAAGAGACTTAGGCTTCTGTAATATTCCAAATAAGAAAACGATAAATGAAGTTACTAACAGTGGAGATGATTAGAAAATGATAAAGAAAAAAAGGTTTGAAAAATATCCACAAGTTAAAATTGCCAGGACTTGGAGACAGACTGGATATGATAGGGCAGAGGAAGGAATGCCAAAGATGTCTCCCCGGTTCTGACCTTTGCAAAGAGATAGAGAAACCACTGTTTCTACTAGAGGACCAGCAGGTTTGGGTGGGAAGGTGGTAGCTTCAAGTTTGAACATGATTAGCTTCAATTGTGTGGTGGGCTGAATAATGGCCCCCAAAGATATCTAGGTCCTAATCCCTGGAACCCGAGAACATCACCTTATACGGCAAAAAAAACTTTGTAGTTGTAATAGATTAAGAATCTTGAAATGGGGAGAGTAGCCTAGTCTACCCAGGTAAGCCCTAAATGTAATCACAGGCACCCTGAGGAGGCAGCAGCACAGGGAGATTTGCAGAGAAGGCGACACAATGATGGAAGCAGAGTGGAGTGATGTACTTTACAGATGGAGGTACGGGCCACAAACTAGGAAATATAGGAGGGTACCAGAAGCTAGAATAGGCAAAAAAACACACAATAAAACCCAGATTCTCCCTCAGAGCCTTCGGAACGTAAGAAACTAAAACTACGCACTGTTCTAAGGCACTATGTTTATGGTAATTTGTTACAGGAGCAATAGGAACTAATACCAAGTAGCTCTAAAACCCCCATGTGGGTATGTCAAAAGGGTAGCGGGCTATGAAATCAAGTGGTTTGGACTGAGGATATAAATCCTAGTCACTGGCTACAGAACATATATAGAGTTCAGAGAGCAGGGGTCTTTGCCTAGGAAGACCCAATTTAAAGAGCACCAAAGGAGGTTAAGAAGAAAACCAAGACAGCACGACATAATAAAAGTTAAAATAAGAAAATATTTCAAGAAGTTTGGTCAAAGCGTTTGTGAGACTTCAGTGAGATGAAGATGAAAAATGCCCACTGGCGACCTTGGCAAGAGAGGTTTTTCAGAGAAAGTATGAGGGCAGAAACAAAATCAGTAGTCTGAGAGATGAGAAAATGTGGACAGCAAGTGTAAACAATTCTTTCAAGAAATTAGGCTGTGAAAATAAAAACGCTGGTAGTGAGAGGAGAAAATAAGATCAAGAGAGAACTCTCTTAAATGGAAAGACTGAGCAACCCTCAATAGGGTTGTATGAACTTTCCCTCTAGCACTGTAAGAAAGACATCGTCCCACAGACCAACAGACTGTTTTTCAAACTTTTGGATTTTTACTAATTTGGTAAGTTAAAACTACCATCTTAGTAGTTCTAATTTTACTTTCTTAGGAATGAAGCTGTGTATCTTTTCAAATAAGAGATTAAAGGGTCTTTTGTATTTCTTTTTCTGTGAACTATCCACTCATAATGCTTATGTTTAAATTGGGCTACAAGTATTTATTTCTCTTATCTACTTCTAGAACCCTTAATAATTTAGAAAGATTAATCCTCTGTGAAATGTATACAGTTTTTCAAAACTTGTCTTTTGACGGTGTTGACCGTGATTTTTATTTTGTTTTGATCATAGAAAGACCTTTTGAACTACAAAGTTATGAAAGAGTTCTTCCATGTTTTCTTTGATTACATTAATGTCTCCATTTTCCACATTTAAATCTTTGATCTCATTCGGAATTTATCTTGGTATCCAGGGATATGGATACCAAGATGAATTCTAGGTAAATACCCTGATGTCCCAACACTATCATCTCTCTGCCATCAATGATTTGAGATACTATCATTTTTATGTATCAAGTACCTATGTGTATTTGGGCCTATTTCTAGACTTAATTTTCTGTTTTACTGAATAATGTTCATAAACCAATATACACTTACTTAATCACTAAATCTTTAGACTGTATTGGTATCTGATAGGGCCCTCCCCCACCACTGCTTTTCTTTTTTATCATTTTGATGTTGGCTCTTCTTAATCCAAAAATATATCTTTCCATCTAAGTCTTCTTTTGTGTGATGTCTTAATGTTAATGGGAAGAATCTGGTAAAGGTGAAAAGGTGAAGAGGGCTGCTATTTAAACATGGCAGACAGAACAAAAGATTTATGTCTATTCCGTAGGAAAACCCACTCAAGTGAGAGGAAAACAGAAGGCTATAAATCCCAGAAGCTCAAAGAGAACAGAAGTAAAAAAAAAAAATGACAGATACAAGTTAGCAAACCATTTTTTACAAGGGGAAAAGTGTACAGGGGCATTAGCCAACTGAGAACTTTGAATACTGAGTACCTACATAGAAGATAACCAAAAAGTCAGTTTGTGCTGCAGAATAATGGAAAGGCTAAGAAGAAGAAGGGGGGAGACAAAGCATGGAATTAAAAACTAGGAAGATGGATTTAAAATTTGTATAAGAATTAGTTAGATCCCTCTGCTTATGTTCCCCACTCCCTGCCCCATCCCACATTCTTACCCTATCTTGCGGAGAAAGTGAGCCAAAGAGACTATGGAAAATATAGATACCAGGCACAAATATGAAAGAAGGCCATTATACTGACAACCGACAATTAAGTGAAATTCCATATATTGAACAATGAACTCACAGTTCAACTCCAAGAATTCTAGCAAACAGAAATATAATCTACTCTACTCCCCTGGCAAAAATGCAGTAGAGTCTTAGCTGTAGAAATTAAAAGCCCCAGAGAAAAGATGTCTAAATGTTGATATTTGGAGCTTTTCTTACAATGATATGGCCAGATTCCCTACTTATCATCAAAGGGCCAATCCCACCTATGTGTCCGCAGTTTCTAATCTGTTTTATACTAACATATATTCCAATATAAATAGATCACCAGACATTTGAAGAAAATAAACAAGATTAAAACAAAATAGAACCTGAGGAAACAAACTACAAGAAAATTTCAAAACAATTATTAATACCATCAAAGAGATGAAAGATTATGATATTGCATCCATGAACAATAAGTTATTTAAATTAAAAAAAAAAACAACAGGGTCTTAAATTCAAAATATTAGTTGAAATAAATCAACAGGAGGGAAAGAAGATAGTTAAATCTCCCCAGAAAGTAGAACAAAAAGACAAAGAAAAATAAAAGGAGTGATAGGAAAAATTTACAGGTTCAGTCAGGAGGGCTAATACCAATCCACAAGTTTCAGGAAAAAAGAACAGGGAACACTAAGGCAAGGAAATTAAGAAAGAAATACACAAAACTTACCCAAACAAAAGGATATGCATTTCTATACTGAAAAGGCCTAAGTACTCATCAGAGTGAATATAAAAGGGCTCATACCAATGAAATCTGAGAAAATCATGTGGGTTGGAGGTGGTCTCCAACTGTATTGCTAAAATTTTATTTCTTGGGCCAAGTAGTTAGAACATAGGTGTTTATTACTCTTCATACCTCTATGTATGTCTGAAATATTTCACAGTAAATTAAAAACAAAAGCCAATTTAAAAAAAAATCTCAAGGCACATTATCCTCAGTATTCTGAAATTCTGCAGTAAAGAGGTTTTAAAATAAGTTTCCAGAGAGGGGGAAAAAAAAAAACACCTAAAAACATCAGGAATCATTATGATACTGGATTTCTCAATAGCAGTACTAGAAGCTTAAATAAAGACACTTTGCCTTTATAATCTCAAGAAAATGCCTTCATAAATCTCAAGAAAATGATCTCCAACAGAGAATGCCACACCTATCTGCACTACCCAAAAAATGTAATGGTAGGATAAAGACTTTAAACATGTGAAATCTCATTCGAATCACTGAATTCAGTCAAAGAATAGTCACGGGTTCTCAGAACATGAGAAAAAGGCAAACAGAAATCCCAGGGCACACATGTATAGGCTACCTGGGATGTATAGAGGGTACCTCTACATATATTCCCACTGCAACACTGTAATATTACAAAACTGTAAACAACCTAAATGTACAAGAACAGGAGAATAAACAGTGATATAATCACACAACAAAATACTAAAAATAGCAGTTAAAATGAATGAACTAGAGTTACGTATATCAACATAATTCTCTAAGGCAATGTTGAAATGAAGCAATCTGTAGAATGATACTCGCAAAATATTATTTATAAAGTGTTAAATTACACAAAATAGTTTTATATAGTCTATGTTCATACATGCATAGCAAGATAGTAGAAGGTGCATAAAAATAATAAACCACAAATTCAGAAGAAAGATTTACTTCTGGGGAGAAAAAAAAAAAGCTTAGTATTTTATTATAAATGAAGGAAACATAAAGAATTCACTTACTATAATTTGCACTTTACATGGGAATGGAGAGGGAAAAGATTAAAGGGGTGGGGTGCATAAAGATCCTAAGCAAATGGGTAGTTTCTGTTTCAAATGATGAAAAAGTTCAAGAAATGGATAATGGTGATGGTTGTATAACATTGTGAAAGCACTTAATGCCAATGAATTATACACCTAAAAATAGTTAAACAGTAATTTTGTTATGTATATTTTGTGACAATCCTAAGCAAAGTGAGGAGTGGAATCTAGAACACAGGTGAAAGATTAGCTTTTGAGGAGGAGGTGGGATTTCTTTCTATTTTAACAGGAGGGAATACAGAAAAGATGTATATAGATAAAGAGTTTGAATAGTCTTCATGAAGAACAAACAAGCAAGCTGACCAAAGAAAAGCAGCAAGCTTCCCAGACAATGTTGAGGGTCCACTGGCAGCCTTATGAAACCTTAAGAACAAACAAGCTCCTGAATAATTATCAATTATCAACCCAAAGTGATTTTCTAAAACACCTGCACTATGTAGAGGTTAGACAAGATTATCTCTAAGAGCCCTTGGTTTATGATTTCTATGAAATTCTAAAAGGATGATCTACAGGTCAAATGAAGGAAAACACAGTAATGCTAGATGGTATATATTTTCAAAGTTTCTTAACTTTGCCTGATCATAGGATTTGAATCACGTATTTATCTCAGGACTCACTCCAGACCTAATCATAATTTCCAGGAGAGGAACCTGTGATTCTAAATATGTATTTGGAATCAGCAAGCCCAGATTATTCTTAAGATCTGGCAGGTTTGAAAAACTCTGGCCTGAAAATGACACCCGAAAGCAGAGAACAAGCTGAGTAGAGGCGTTTCAGGAGGACTGGAGGGAGGAAGTAGAGACTTAAGAACAGAAAAAAGTAAGACTGCCATGGAAGCAAGAGACAGAATACCAGAGAAAACTCAATCATTACTAAAATCAGAAGGCAAAGGGGGAGCAGAAAAGGATTGTGGAATCAATGGAGAAAATGCCTGTAAGAAAATAGTTAGCTTTGCAGGCATTTAAAAAAATTCTTATAATATCTATAAAAGTTTAAGCAATTATATTTGAAAATACATATTGCTCTGTCAGTGGGTTATATAATCCTTTAGATTAGAAACTTAATTTCATGGGGCACCTGGGTGGCTTAGTCAGTTAAGCGTCCAACTCTTGATTTTGGCTTGGGTCATGATCTCTGGGTCTGGCCACTGAGCCCCGTAGAGCTCCACACTCAGCAAGGAGTCACTTGGGATTCTCTCCCTCTGCCCCTCCCCCTGCTCATGTGCATGCAAGCACACGCTCTCTCTCTCTCTCTCAAGATCTTTAAAAAGAAAAGAAAAACTTCACAGTTATCCTGTATCAATTGCTAAGAGTGAAATAAGTTCCAAATACATACACTTTTTAATAAGGACAGTCATCTGTCAGTTAAAAACTTAGAAGACAGCGGTTTTATTCATAACTGCCAAAACCTGGAAACAACCAAGATGTCCTTCAGTAGGTAAATGGATAACGTAGTATATCCAGACAGCAGAGTATTATTAAAAAAAAAAAAAAAAAGCTATCAAGACATGGAAGAGCCTTAAATGCATATTATTAAGTGAAAGAAGCCAATCTGAAAAGGCTACATACTATTTGATTCCAACTATTTCACATTCTGGAAAAGGCAAAACTATGGAGACAGTAAAAAGATCAGTGTCTGCCAGGGTTGGGAGAGGAAGGAAAAGGATGAAGAGGCAGAGCACAGAGGATTTTTAAGATGCGAAAATACTCTGTGTACTACCATAAAGAATGACTCATGTCATTACACATTAGTCCAAACCCATGAAAGTACACCATCAAGAATGAACTATAATGTAAACTACGGACTTTGGGTGATTATGATGAATCAATGCAGGTTGATCACCTGTAATAAATGGACCACGGGGAAGGTGGGGGGGGTGTATGGATGTTGATAATGAGGAAGGTTGTGCACAGATGGGGGCAGAGAGTTTGCGGGAAATCTCTGTACCTTCCCGTCAATTTTGCCATGAACCTAAAACTAATCTAAAAAAGAAATTCTTAAACACACACACACACACAAACACACAAAAACAACACTTAGAAGAACACCAAGCTAGAAATATACTATATGGACATGCCCACCCAACAACTGAGTGCAGGGGTAATTATTCTACAGAACTCATGTTTTAGGAAGAAGCCTATTCAAACTGATTGTTTAAAAAACAGAAAGGATAAAGCTAGCCAGCAATCTTCCCAATGTTGTGATCTGTGAATAGAAAGGCATTCCTACTTTAAAACATACAGTGAAAAAGCAGGATGAGTCAAAATGAGTTTATTATAAGCTGTACTTAGAATGAGAGGAAAAAAAGATCCAAACCTACCATTCCTATGCTGGTTTATTTTATAAAGCCAGCTACTTAAAACATTTACTTCTCCTTTTATATAACACACTGATGTGTAGTTCATAAACAGTTTCTCAGTTATTTAACAGCTACAAAGCACTCTCCCAGTTCGACTCTCTTAATTAGTACTACCAACTCACCATAAAATGTTAATTATATTGATCAAAGATGAGGAGCACCTAATAAGCCCAATTTAGGCCTTGCCACAACACACAAGGAAGAAATAACATTCGCTGATTTTCTCTGGAACAAAAGACATTACCATTTTATGGTAATAAAAGTATTATTTGTAAGAACTTCCACCACCACCTAAATAAAGTTAAAAAACTATGATCCTCAGTAAAAGACTTCAACATTGCATGTATACAGAATTTTTTTAAGCAGAACTTAAAATATGCACACTTGCCAGATAAAGAAAAACTCTTATTATGGTAGATAGGCTTTTTTAATCAATTGCCTCTCTCCCCAGCACATACATATACACATCCTTCTTCTCCATATACACCCTTCAATCCCCTAGTTGCTCTAAGGTGAAAATAATCTCAGATGGCAATATTTAAAACAACTCCTAATTTAATTTCCACTGTATTTTTAGTGTTTTAGTGTTCCTTGTTGTTGCTTTGGCTTGCAATTCCTGTATAGAATTTACAGTCTACAGCCTTGCTGGCTCGTGACCAGCAATATTAGCGTCACCTGGAAACTTATCAGAAATGCAGACTATAAAGCCCCAACCCAGACTTATAAAATCAAAAATCTGCATTTTATATACACATTAAAACTTGCTAACCCTCACCTATAGGATTTAATTCCACTCAAAGACAGAAGAAAAAATATTTATCTTTGTAGATCTGCCACTATTTAACCTTGGGGAAGGTCATAACCAAAATGTGACCTTCCTCAACTATAAAACGAAGGCTTGGAAACAGCTCCCACCTACTCTAAAATCCTGTTAGTCCGTAAGATGGCTGGAAGACTATTATAATTACAAGATATAGCACCTAAGCAAAAGAAATCATAAATTTTTTTTTAAAGATTTTACTTATTTATTTGACAGAGACAGCCAGCTAGAGAGGGAACACAAGTAGGGGGAGTGGGAGAGGAAGAAGCAGGCTCCTAGTGGAGGAGCCTGACGTGGGGCTCGATCCCAGAACTCCGGGATCACGCCCTGAGCCGAAGGCAGACGCTTAATGACTGAGCCACCCAGGCGCCCCAAGAAATCATAAATTTTACTTACTCCTAAAATATATATAGGGAGAAATATATTTCTAAGTGGACACTAATTTTTTTCTTCATTAACTAAAGATTCCACAAACACTTAAACTTTTTGGTCAAAATTGTTATTTAGCCAATGATTATTTAAACCTTAATTAGATCTGAATAATCCTACAAAATTATAAAAATACCATACATATGTATGTGTCAGTACATATGTAGTTCTTTAGATAAGAAACCCAACTTTACAAAGTTATCCTGTATCAACTGCGGAAAGTAATCAAATTTGAGGATCAGGTTGGTGCTTCAATTGACATTTATTATGAACTTATTACCTCCTTTGGTGTTAGAATATCTGAGTTTTATAGAATACGAAAAGAAAAAAAACCACCTTTATGTGCACCCTAGCTTTGCCACTACAACAATTTAAAAATATAGAAATAACAGAAGCTATAATTATTCTTGCACAAAACAAACCTACATTTTACTTCCTTCGACTTATGCAGGTAAGTTCTATAGTGCCTCCGAAACCTTAATGCGCATATGAATCACCTGCAAATCTTATTAAAATGCAGATTCTGATTCAGAAGATGTGGGCGGGGGTCTGAATGCCAAGTTCATACACGGAGAAAGTAGTAGGCTTCTTAAAAAGCCCCATAAATGACAATATTTAGCCATGGTTTACAAAGCAGTGGTCTTGATAAGCACGGTTTCCAATTAAATTCCTAATTGAGCAACTTCACATTTTCCCTTCCTTATCTTATTTGATCCCTCCTACGAATGTGATACTTAATTACTCCATCATTCTTAAAACCTAGAAAATTTGTATCCTAATCTTCCCTCTACCTCTCTTTTGGATCTCTTTCCCACGTTCCTCATACTTACATGTGGGTGCATCACAAGATTCCATTCTTAGCTTCATTTCTTTTCCACTCTAATGCTGTGCCTGGATCACCTATATGCTAATGGATTGAACGGCTGCTTTTCCAGCCTACACACGTCTCCCAGTCTTAGATCCATAAATTCAACTACCTAACAGACATTTCTAACCTTTAGTCTTCACAGGTACTTCCAACACAAAGTATTTCAAACTGAACTCTTCGTCAACACCTTCCGCCCCTAGAAATGAGCTTTTTCAACCCTGTATTAACTTTGTGACCAGCATCACCATCTGCCCATTTGTCCAAACCATATTTTAAGACTCTATCCTTCTCCCTCACCAACTGCAATTAATCCCGTCTTCTAATTATTTCTCAAATTTCATCCCTTCCTCTCTAGCGTCAGTATCGGTTTTGACATGGATCATTTCTGACTTGGTTACTATAGTAATCTAACCAGTCTTCTTGCCTCCAATCTCATTTTCGTCTTCAATCCCATCCTTCACATTTCTATGTAATCTTGGCAAACATAACTTGATAGTACTCCCCTATTAAAATACACCAATGATTTCCCCATTACCTTTAGGAAAAAGTACTAACTTTCTTTCGGCACATCATATAAAGCTCTTCACAATCTTGGTTTTTTTCCTCCCATCTCAACTCCCACCAACCCTCAATAGTTAACATGTACTCTTGCCAAGTCGGGCTAGCTGCAGCTCCCTGAAAGTACATTCTCTAATGCCTCTGTGTGTTTGCATAGGCTGTTTTTCCTTTGCTTAAAATGCCCTTATTAAGCTACGTACTAATCTTCTTTTAAGACTCTATTCAAGCATCACAAGGTTTAAACTGCCCTTTCTAATCACCTCAAGTCTGTTAGGTAACACGCAAACTGTGCTCCCTCTATTCCAAGGTTTTCCCTATGCATACTTCTATTCTAATACTTAGCAAATTGTATTATAATTGCTGGTCTATTCATCTCCTCCACCAGACTGAGCTCATCAGTTAGTTCTTTTAAGAACAGAAAGTCCAGTACATGGTTTGCTGAGGGGCATTGGGTGACACAGCCGCTCCTGGTTGCAGCTCAGGTCATGACCTCAGGGCCTGGCTCTGCGGAGTCTGCCTGAGACTCTCTTTCCCTCTTCCTCTGCCCCTCTCCGCCGCATGCTTGCTCGCTCTCTCGCTCTCTCGCTCTCTCAAATAAATAAATAAATCTTCAAAAAACAAATGAAAAATAAGTGTTTGCTAAATAAACTATCTAATAATAGTCATGAATAACTGTTATGGCTACATATTTAAACTATAAATAGGGACGCCTGGGTGGCTCAGTTGGTTAAGCATCTGCCTTCAGCTCAGGTTATGATCCCGGGGTCCTGGGATTGAGCTCTGCATCAGGCTCCCTGTTCAGTGAGAAGCCTGCTTCTCCCTCTCCCTCTGCCTCTGCCTGCCACTCCTCCTGCTTGTGCTCTCTGTCAAATAAATAAAATCTTAAAAAAAAAAAAAAACAACTATAAATAACTTCCAAAAACTGTCTAAGGTAACAAAAGTTTCTTCAGTTTATTTATAGGCTTAACAGAACTTCAAAAGACTTCATTAAACAAAGAAGTCCAAAATATTTAAGGTATTCATTTAATTCCCAACAATCTAAAGGTGTTTGTTAAAAATTAATAGCCTTCTCATGGGGCGCCTGGGTGGCACAGCAGTTAAGCGTCTGCCTTCGGCTCAGGGAGTGATCCCGGCGTTATGGGATCGAGCCCCACATCAGGCTCCTCTGCTATGAGCCTGCTTCTTCCTCTCCCACTCCCCCTGCTTGTGTTCCCTCTCGCTGGCTGTCTCTATCTCTGTCGAATAAATAAGTAAAATCTTTTAAAAAAAAATTAATAGCCTTCTCAATATTGTGTTAAACTAAGATTATTTTAATTTCACTAACAACAGTGTTAGACAAATAAAAGCACTGGTCTCTGTTCCAATGGCTGAAGTAAAGAAGTATGGTAAAAGGAAGGCATATCGTTCAGGTGGCCTAGGTTAGCACCCTGACTTCTACTTACTAGCTACATGAACTTGGATAACAATGAACATCTCCAAGCTTCAGTTTCTTCAAAGGAAAACAGAGATAAAATTGCTTAACTACACCATAGGTTGTTTCAAATACTCAGTTATGAACGTGAAAATATTTCTATAAACCATGAACTGCTAAATAAATGTTAACTCTTGTGTTAGCTTTCATACTAACATCTGCCAAATATTTGACAGGTGGAAATTTAAAGATTCATGGACTACTTCAACCTCCATACCCACCCCACACTTCTCTTCCAACAACTGAAAATTCATAAATAAAATTAACTCCCAGGATTACCACAGCACATGACTTAGTCAGTAGTCCTCAATATTCTTATCTGGCTGAAGGCTTAAAGATATCTAATTTAATAATAATCTGATATGTTCTTAAGAAGAGGTTTTTTTATAAATCTCAAAGTAAATCTCAAGGTAAGTTGTTGGTACAGTCATTTAAATTTCAGCTCCATTTTAAAAAATTGGAGGACAAAAATCAGCAGGGAATATGTAGAGATACCTTCTTTTATTAACTAGTTAGATTGGGTACTATTGACAAATAAGCTTGACCTACTATAGACTAACTAACATGAAAGTTAAAAAGTCACCACTACAAAACCAAGACTTTTTTTCACCCATATTTCTGGCTTATTTCTCAGATACGCTTGTTGGTCTATCAATCAGAAGAGAAAATTTGCTGCATTTTCTAAACTAAAAAAGTGATGAAGCATGTTAATTCTGCTCTCAGCAATATCCTTCTTTGTTAAATAGGGACTTATGGGGATTATGGCCTATATCAGGAAAACTGTTTTCAGTCCCTTCTCTGCAATATTTATAAAAATAGGATTCTTAACCTTCAAAGGGCAAAACTCCTTAAAAAAAAAAAAAAAGTAAAAGAAAAAAGAAAATCTACTACAAAAGTCAGCACTTCGGTACCTGATTGTGGTAACAAGGCCAAAATCCAAGACGAAGCCCTTTATTGCACATCGTGTTCCAACGTCTTGGGCAGCCCCATCTTGCGACCTCTCCAGATTGGCTGCTCCTGCTCTCTCTACTGCAGAGAGAACTTCAATTAGAGAAATTCTGAAGCTCATAAATCTAAACTGGATACTCCCCTCACTGGAGGCAAGGATGGTAAGAATCATTAAAAAGATTCAAGTTAGAGGAGGTTTCAAATAAATCCAAGTGGCTTAAAACCACTATAATGCAGGCAGCTGAGAGTCTTATTATGCAACAGTCTATTTACCTAAAAAAAAAAAAATCTTAAGGAAAAGAATGGCAGCAAATTATTAGATAACCTGAAAAAACAGGTTATATAATCATAAATCTCTAAAAAGTAAAATATTCTCCACTACACTTGTGTTGAATTTATATCTATGATACCAACTTATAGCTGACCATTCATGTTTACAATCCTTATGAGAAAAGGAAGTAAGAAAATAACTAGGACATGTTATTAACTTTTTTCTGTGCCCTAAAATAACTCATTGAAAAAATGTCTGGTTAAAAACCACTGATTAGGAAGGAGAGATTTCCCTGCTGACTTAAGCCTAGCTGCCTAAGCAAGGCTTTAGAAAAGGTCTTCACCTACAACAGTGCATAGGCAGAAGGAGCAGAGGCTACGGCGGTCTTCCTAGTGACACTTCCAAGTCACACAAATGGGGTATGTTTCTGGGATAGACTGCCAACAAGTTACTGAAATAAACAAAAACAGCAAAAACCTGGCAAATAAACAGGCCAATGCCTTCATGTATTTATTATGACATAAGTCAGTCTTAACTAAAGTTACCTTGACGCTACCAGATCTAAATCACATCCTCTGTACTAACGGTACCTGATTTCTGAAAGACTGGGTTAGTTTCCAAGCTGGTTTTCCATAAAGACTTATAATGATGTATAACAGGTATAAAGCATTTCTTAGACCAAGCAAGTAACAAGCTAAATCCCAAAGAACTTCAGCAATTAAGATTTTTCAATTAGAGCAATAAACTAATGATTCGAATCACCTTTACCACCATGAATTTTTATCAAAAGTGTGCTGATAATGTGCAAATGAAACAGAATGAGGTTAATATTGTCAAGAAATCGTATTTACTAAACAATTTAACAGTGATTTTATCTTACCTGAGTGTGAAAATTTGAAATGGTGGTTGTTTCGATATCTTTCTTGCCCAGAATCTCCATTTTCACAGGAGTGTTGGGGAAATTAAAAGCAAAGTAGTCCAAGAAGTCTGGGAGATAAGCAGCCGCTCCATGCACTATTGCTAAAGCATAGTAAGCAGCATTTTTCTCATTTTCACTGAATGTCAAAGCAAGAAACTCCTCAGAAAATCTCTCCATCTCCATTGGAGACAAAAATGAGAGTTCATCCATGTAAGCATGAAGGACAAGTGCACCACCATTGGACTGGTGTTCCTCATGAATAAAGTTGCTAAATTTAGTACCTGTTTTTAAGAAATTTCTACGAATAGAATGTTCCTGGTGAGTCATAAAAGGTGTTTGTACTCCCTGGGGTACCCGATATTCTTGCATGCCCAAATTTAATCGGCACAGCTGTTCATCTTTCAGATACCTGAAGGACTCCTTATTAACTCCTGAAGTGCTATTTATTTGTCCTTGGGTGAGGATTTCCTTACTGATGCGGGTCAGGCCAGCACAGACGGTTTGTACTTCCTTATTGTACATTTTAAGGCGTCTTCCTCGCATATCTTCTCGGTGTTTCTTTTTCTTTTTCTTCTTTATTTTCTTCAAGACAAAATCATCAGCTCTCTGGGTTTTACCATTTTCATCTGGTGTTTCTGGCCACAATAATTAAAAAGAAGTTAGTTGCTAGGCCTCGTGTCAACATATAAACTTCTTACGGTACTTGATCTCAAACTAAATGGCCTATTCTCAGTTTCTCTGAATTTGCCATGTCAACTTACATGTTTATAAAATGAATGAGACAAAGATCTTAAAATACAGTAATATTCGGTGTTGAAAACTCTATTAAAAAGTAGACAATGGATACGTAAGCATATAATTTAATATGACTTGCAATCAAAAGTAAAGGAGATATCCAAGTAACTTCACATCTGTCATACTGTATGGAATATCTGTTTCAGTAACCACTATAAAATCTAAACTGAAGCTTGTCATGTTTTCCTATGACACATATAGGTAAATCAAACAAAGGCAAATTAAGCTGTAAGACACCATTTTGCCTACCAAACCGGCATGACTTTTCTTTTTTTGGCATTCTCATGTACTGTTGTTGGAAGTATAAATTGGTACAAATTCCATGGAGGGCAATATGGCACCCACCAAAATGGATATGTACACCAAAAGCCTTGAAAATATTTATAATTATCAGACCCAAAAATTCCACTCCCAAGTAAAAATTACCTAAGAAAATAACTGAAGATACACAAAAATATCCATGACAGTTATTTTGGGATGCCCTTAAATATCTATCCTAAGTAACAGTATGTTGATTAAACTCTGGTACTTACATCCTGGCAAAATACTACCCAGCTAATACAAGTTATATTACGGATGAAAAGAACTGATGAATTACAAGGTTATAAAATGCTTACGTTGCCAATCTTCCAGGAAGACAATTCATCCCTACCCAGTTTGGATAGCTGCTCCTACCCTGTGTTTCCTTAGCACTGTACACTTCCCTATCACAGAACTTACCACATTCTATGTTATCACATATCTAATTTTCTACCTTTCTTCTACACTATAAGCAATCTAAGGTCAGAAAGCACCAAAGGCATCTAATGTGTATATAATCCGATCCCATGTTTAAAATATTAAATAATCAAACATTTATTAAGTACCCACTAAGTGCCAGGGACATTTCTGGGCACTAGGGATATGGCACTAAGATAGACACAATCCCATTCTCTTGGACTTCACAATCTAGTTTGGCAAGAAAAACAAAATATTAGTAAGCTACTCTAGATGCTGAGGAAATGTCTCTTTGGGAGGTACCATTTAGGCTGAGTCCTAAATAATAAGATAAGCCAGGCATGTTTTCTAGGGGAAAATATTACAGGGAGAAGCAAAGGACCTAAAGAGAGGAAAAAGTCTGACTGATTTACATATGTTTTGTACATATATTACACAAAGAAAGTACCTGAAGAAATACATATCAAAGTGTTCATGGTAGTTATCTAGGCTGGCAGGATTATAAATATCTAGATGTTTTCTTTTTTGCTTATCTGTATTTTCTAATTTTCTACAATAAACACATACTACTTTTATAATTAAAATATTATTTTTAATTTTTAGGGGATTATCATGGATTGACAAACCCAAAATAGAATAGCATCTTTCATTTACTAGTTCAGAAATAAATCTAGCAAGAAATCTTTAGGATTAAATATCTGGTATAGTCCTGACCAACCTTTCAAGTTCGATGTGGTATTTACTGTATAGAATTTGTCCACCCAACAATAGTATTTCTGACATGATTCAAGTAATTCAGTCCTAAGACAGCTACTCCAATTGATCCTATGACTACACCTGGGAAGAACAAATTCAATAAAACTTACAGTAAATAATTTACTTGGTATAATATGCAAACATGATACTTGCAGTACTCTATACAAAATTATTCCAAATCACCAAATATTGCAAGTTATGAAAAACTTCTAAAGAAAATATTTAAAAGTATAAGTCAGAGACTCTAAAGTGTTAGATACCAAGTGACTTTCATTCTATTTAACATCTGTTTTTAAACAAAAAGAAAACCCTTCATTTGCACATCACTTGTAATTAAACTGAGATCATACAGCAAAATACACATGTAATCAGACTGCTTAAATTGGCAAGAGAAAAAACAGTCCATCTTTTACTCTATATACATCTAAATCTTTGAGATTTTGTTAAAACACTTAGTAACAGTCATTTATATTTCTTACCAAATAAAATTAATCTAAATGCTTTTCCCACATTAAATCAGTAATTTAGGCAATTCTCCCAAGCAACTAAATGTTAATGCCATTAAATACAAAGGTTAGACCAATTTTTAAAAGTCATCTAATTACCCTCTGCTAAATGTTTTAGCAACTTCACAAAAAAAAAAAGAAAGAAAGAAAGAAAGAAAGAAACTATCTCTGAATAGATCTGTTATTTTAAGCTTCGGAGGAGGTATTTGGTATGCAGAAAATGAATTGTGACCTAGATCTGCCACTGAAATTAACACTAAGAAGGAGCTGCCTTGATTGTAACACATTTTCTATATTACTATCGGCTTACCAATGGTATTTCTAACATGGCCAAGTCTCTGTGGGTTTTATTCCAAACTCATTTACATGAGAACCACTCAAATCATCCAACACGGGCCCATCAAAAAAACCACGGTACAAGGAAATGAAAAGGACCTTAAATTGATTGCAATCTCATATTTCAACATGATAAAAGTTTAAAATATGAAATAAATGTCAATCTATCTCCTCAGTAATCCTGTTTTTCAAATTTTGATTCTTATCTAAGGCTGAATATAAAGAGCTCACCTTTGTTTATAGAGAAATTTGAGATTACTTGTGTCATACCAGCTAATGAATTTCAATGAATAAACAAAATTTACCTTTGAATTAGTGTGATGACAACCAGTTGAAATGGCATACATATACAAAGTTATTAAAGGTTATTACAGTAAGTTAGCCCTTGTTGCACTATGAGAATATCAAGACTGCCTTGCCTTGAATTAAAAACGTTAATTAAAAGTCAATGTCTTTACAATATAAATGTATCAAATCAGCATACTGTACACCTTACACAGTGTTATATGTCGGTTATATCTAAAAAAAAAAAGTCTAAAATTTTCACAATCTTTCCATTCCCGGTTGATTGTTTTAGCTTTCCAACAGAGAACATATTCAGGAAGTAACATTTTGAGCATTTCCCTAGAATGCACAAGCTAAAATTTACTGACATCAGTTCTTTTACAGAAAAAAAGCCAAGCCACTCTATTATCTGTGATTAAGGAAAGCTTTCATATATCATACTGTGAGAGTAAACATAAAGAGAAGTATGTAAGCCTACAGAGGAAGATATATTTATCTGAGAGACAAATTGCTGTCTTAAAAAAAAAGGTTATTCTAACTCCAACGAAATTAATGCAGGACACTAGCAATAAAATCCTCATAAGAGCCCAAGTGTCCACTGAGTCATGAATGGATAAAGAAAATGTGGAGTGTATGTATATCACACACACTCATACACACAGACACACACGAACACACAATGGAATATTACTCAGCCATCAAAAAGAATGAATTCTTGCCATTTGCAATGATGTGGATGGAGCTAGAGTGTATTATGCTAAGTGAAGTAAATCAATCAGGGAAAGACAAATACCATATGCTTTCATTCATGTGTGGAATTTAGTAAACAAAACAGAGGAACATATGGGAAGGGAAAAAAAGAGAGAGGGAAGCAAACCAAAAGAGACTTAATGACAGAGAACAAACTGAAGGTTGATGGAGGGAGATGGGGGGGATGCGCTAAATGGGTGATGGTTATTAAGGAGGGCACTTGTTACGATGAGCACTGGGTGTTCTATGTAAGTGATGAATCACTAAATTCTACACCTGAAACCAAAATAAAAAAACAAAATAAAATCTTCGTATGTGCTAATATTATCAATTATCAAATAGCATCATTTATTTAACATCACTACTGAAAAGTTCTCATTAATGCAAAAAAATTAGCTTTTCCTATCACAAAACTTAAATTCTTATCACCATTCTTACAATTGAATTATAACTTAGAACTGAAAGAAATGTAATATCCTCAATTGGTGGATACACATTTTTAAAAGAAGTACAATGTTTTCTATTTTATTAATAATAAAGAAAAGGGCTAAAGTTGTTTTCTGAAAATAAATTTTTTAGTCTTATTAGTTGTCTTTCCCATTCCATACAAAAACCTGACTTAAAAAGGTCATTTTATATTTATAACACTGCCTTACTTTACCCCCATCCCTCCATACCATGGTGTTTAAGAGTGGCTGACTGAATTTGAATCCCTGTCCTAGTACTTCGTCCCAGAATATTACCTTTTGCAACTTAATTTCTTTGCACCTTGTTCCTCATTGGTGTAATTGGGGAAAATGGAAGGCGGAAAATTGGTAAAATGGGGGGAAGTAACAGTACCTCCTCATAAAATCCGTAAGCAGAGTAAATGAAACAAAGCACATAAAGTACTTAAAATAATCCTAGAATATAACAAATACTCAATACATGTTAACTACTATTACTCCAAAATAGTTAGATTGTAGAGGCAGTAGAGAGTGCTGTAAGAGCAAGTGCTTTACAGTTAGAGAGACATAGCTTAATGTCCCAGACCTACTACGTACTGCTTAAGGTCTCTGGGAACACTCCTTAATCTCTTTAAACTTCCATTTTCTCATCTTAAGATGTTAATTCCAGTATCTACCTCACAGAGCTATTGTAAGGATTAAACAAGACAATAAACATAAAGGCCTCATCACGGTACTGAACACACAATAAGTGCTCACCATCTTTATTATCATTTTCACAATATTTGATACATTCCTTGAAATTACTGGCAACGACTCTGAGATATCAAAACTAGAGACAGAAATTACTGACCTAGAAAACAATGTAGTGTACTACAAGAGAATCCCATAAAAAGGACAAAAATCTCTGAAAGAGGGAAGAAAATTATTATTCACCAAGGGTCTAGTAGGTATCATATATGCTATCTCATTTTAATCCTCAAGCAAACCAGTGAAGTAGATACGTCAGTCCATTTTATAGAGAAGAAAACAGCTTAAAATAAGATATGTTACTTACTGTAGGTCACAAAACTAGTAGTTGAGAACCAAGATTCAAATGCTCACCTTGTCTGATTCCAAAACTCAAACTCTTCCCATACACTATTACACTACATTCTTCCTTTCTGCCTTCCCTATCAACTCTCTGCAACACTCCCATGAGATGACCACCTAAAATTATCTGGTTACAATTAATGGACTTGAGAAGGAGGAGGAGGACCTACAAGAATCTCCAATAAAAGGAGCATTACTTCATTCAACAAATATTTTACTGAGTGTCCATTACATGATAACTCCGCACGATCACAGAGATGGCATTATTTATGTTAGGCAACAATTTCATGCCCTAAAGCCTTTTTCCCTCCTCTCTCTCGGTAGGTAAGAAAACGATCAGTCCCTAAAGCTGTTGCTCTGATAAATGAGATGATCTGTTTATCCCAGTTCTCTGTATAATCCCCCCAAATAATTCCTCACTCCTATCACCAAAAAGGATTTGGATTTTAAATTCCTGCCAACAGCTTTCTGACATCACAGAAAATTAAAATTAGTTGTCTGACTTGGGGATACTCCCTGTGACAGAAATTGGACGGTTGGTCAAAGATGAAAAAATGTGAGAAAGGAAAGCTGATTTACAAGTGAATACAAAAGAGCAATCCTGTCACTTAATGACACTAGAGAAAAGAGCTAGGGGGACTGATTTCCCCCTTTCCTTTTTTTCTACAAAATATTAAAATATTACTAAAATCATAAAATTACTAAACAAGAATTAAAAATAACTTTGAGCAAATATGTTCTATGCTTTTTATGAGCAACAAAGGGAAAGAAAAAATTATGATTTCAAAATACACAAGTAACCATCAGTTTAAGACTCAGCCTGTTACTTAGAAGAAATAAACAATATTTTAATATCTCTTTATTTAGTTAATCCAAATGTGCTTAGTGAAAACTGAAAAGCAAAGTGGACCACAAGTCAAAAAAACTGGGCCCTAGATTCAGTTCTATCACTTACTAACTAGAAAATCTTAAGCATGTCACTTCACCTCTTCAAAACTCACTCTGGTTCCCATTTAGAGATGAGAACTTGTTGTTTCAACTATTTATGAGCAACTCCAGACATCTGGAATCTGAAATTTATGATTAACTTATACATGAAGTTGGATTGAGTACAGCTGGGCTGGTGTGAAGGAACAAGTCTTTCAGCTGAACGATCTATCTCAGAGACTGGCAAACTTTTTCTATAAAGAGCCAGATAGTAGTAAGCTTAGCAGCCCATGTGGTCTATCTCAACTACTCTACTGTTCTAGTGTGAAAACTACCACAGACAATACAGTTGAATGAGTGGAAGGATATTCCAATTTATTATGACACTGAATTTAAATTTCTTATGATTTTCACATGTCATGAGGTTTTCTTCAACCATTTAAAATGTAAAGACCATCCTTATTTGACAAGTCATACAAAAACAGGCAATGGAACTGATTTTTCACAAATACGTAGAAGAAACCCAATGGAGGAAGAAAAGTCTTCAACAAAGGTGCTGGAACAACTGGAAACATGAACCTCGACCTAAACACCTCACACCTTACACAAGTAACTCAAATGAATCAGAGATTCAAATGTAAAAAGTTACAATTATAATACTTTTAGGAAAAAAAATAAATGAAAATCTTTGGGACCTAAGCCTTGAGACCTGAGATATGACACCAAAAGCACGATCCATAAAAGAAAAGAGAAAAAAAATTAGACCTCAACAAAATTTACAACTTTTGCTCTGTGAAAGACCATGTTAAAAGGAGGGAAACACAAACAACAAACATGGGAGGAAATACTTGCGAATGATAGATCTGACAAAGGACCCATACCTGTAATATACAAAGAATTCTCAAAACTCAATAGCAAAAAAAAAAAAAAAAAAAAAAAGCAAACAATTCAATTAGAAACTGTGCAAAAGACATAGATTTTACTGATGAAGATATATGGCCAGCAAATGATGACCAAAAAAAGATGTTAAACATCACTAGCCATTAGAGAAAAGCAACTTAAGTCCATGATGAGGTAATACTTATTACACATGTATTAGAGCAGATAAAACAAAAATAGTAACAATACCAAATACTGGTAAGGATGTGGAGAAAGTGGAAATCTCATACATTGCTGGAGAGAATGTAAAATTGTACAGACATTTTAGAAAACAGTTTGGTAATAAATTAAAAAAAAACAAAACAAAACAAAAAAACACCTAAACATACATTTTTATGACCCAGCAACTGCATCCCCAGAGAAATAAATGAAAATTTACATCCACTCAAAGACCTAAACATGAACGTTCACAGAGGCTTTATTCTAATAGCCAAACTGGAAACAGCCAAAACGTTATTCAGTAGGTGAATGGATAAACTGTGATATTATCTATACCATAGAATACTACTCAGCAATGAAAAGGAATGAGCTATTGACACATACAACTTGAACGGATCTCAAGGACATCATGCTGAGTGAAAAAAGCCTCAAAAGATCACATACTGTATTATTCCATTTATAACATTCTCAAAATGATGAAATTTTAGAGTTGTAGAATTTTGCTAGAGGTCAGGGAAGGTGGAGAGACATAGGTGGTACCTAAGACTTTCAAGGGATTAGCACAAGGGGGATCTTTGTGGTGATGGAATAGTTGTGGATCTTGATTGCAGTGGTAGTTAATCTACAGATGATAAAACGGCACAGAATCATACACATACCATTGTACCAATGTCAATTTCCTGGTGTAGATATTATACAATAGTTATGTAAGATGTAACTATTGGGAAAAACTAATGAAGGGTAAAAACTTCTCTGCACTATTTTTTCAATTTCCTGTGAATATATAATTATCTCAAAATAAAAAGTTAAAATAGTTTCTGAAAATCTAAGGATAAGGGAGAGAAGACATAACTCTGTAAATAACAAGGGTCTAGCCACTCTCCTTATTAATCGTAGAGTTGTTTCAAGGATGAAGCATGATAAAATAACAAAAGGCAGTTTTAAAAGTGCCTAATATCAGCCACTGTTTTAAGTACTTTCCACGTATTGCCCCATTTAATCCACATAATAACCTTGTAAAACAAATACTACAACCCCATTGTACAGAGGAAAACTGAAGCTGAAAGAGGTTAAAGTAATTTGCCGATGATCAACAGTAAGTAGTAGAGCCACAAGTTAAACTTTGACTCCAGAGGCACGCCTCCTGCACACCTCTATAACAAGTATAAAGATGTTCAGCAGAAAAAGTAAAAATATCCATCAAAATGTGTGCAAAAGCCTGGATTAAACAAGCTTAAGCCAGTTTGTTTTCTGTAGGGTTCTCAGAACTTTTAAAATGCTAGTATATGTCATGTATCTAGAAGGCTATAATATACACTTTTTCCCCCATGTGTAAGGCCAGGGAGCCCTTTCCCTGCAGAATACATAATCCAACAGTCCCTCACACAAAAGTTAAAATGTTTAAACTAGACTTATTTCGGTGTTCCTTCTACAATACATACAAATATCAAATCATTATGTTGTATACCTGAAACAAACATAACATTATATGTCTACCGTATTTCAGTTAACAAAAAAAAAGGTAAGATGGTGAAATTACCTGATCTTAACCCACTTCTTCACATACTGGCAAACCGTAAATGCTTCAAGCTGCGCTGTCCAATATGGTAGCCACTAGCCAGAAGAAACTATTATAAATTAGAATTAAATAAAATTAAAAATTCAGTTCCTCAATTACACTAGCCACATTTAAGTCTTCAAGACTTACTTCAAGGGCCACATAGGACCAATGCTACCATATTGGACAGCACAGATTAGAACATTCCCATCACTGAAGAAAGTTCTGTCAGCACTGAGTTAAAGGTTTGTTTTTGTTTGTTTTTTAAAGAACACGGGGCCTGTGCAATCCTCAGAGAAGCACACTGTTGTTTATTATACATGTAGCTGCCACTATCTCACCATAAAAAGGGGCTAGGTCAGAAATTTTTGATGGAGCTGGCTACTGTCATTCTGATGCCAACGCAGGGGAAGGGGTAAGCAAGGAAGGGGGAAAAGTAACTAGCATAAAAAAAAGAAAGGAAGAACAAGCCTCTGGGGGAGGATGCTTGAACTGGGATTCAAGGATCTGGGTTCTACTCCCTATTACACCAATTATTCATTAAAAGAAAGAATGTTTTAATGTTTGTACTTGGTACTAATTAACTGTAACTTAGACAAGTCTCTTCACTACTCTGAGCCTGGGTTTCCTCTTCCACAATATAAATTTGAACTGGTTGATCACTAAGATTCCCTCTACCTCTGTATAGTTAAAATACACACACACACACACACACACACACACACACACACTGAGAAGACTGGAAATAAAAGAAGGCAAGATCGTTGCATACTGGTGGTGGAAACTGGCAGTCCTGTTAGACTGGCACAAGTTTTATTCCTGAAAATAACATCTGGATACCACCAAAGGAAGAAAGATTTCATTCAATTCAATAAATATTTATTGGGCAATTATTTGCAACAAACCACTATTTGGAAGTAGTGAAGACAGCAGTCAACTGATTAAGTCAAGACCAAGTACATGGAAGGAATCCAAGATTCACAAAACTTTAGATTGAAAGACTTTGCTCATTAACATGTAATAACCCAGCTGGCCCAATACTAAGAAATACTAAGATACTTATACCTTAAAATCTTCTTGAGGAAATACAACTAACAAATTATATAAAATCGTATAAAAATCCATGGTATAATAAAATTCATACCCCCCTCCTTCTACAGAGAATACAAATAAATACTACATGTACTCGGGAACAGGAAGACACCAATTTTGGTAAACCTAATTTCTCTAGATCCCACATTTAAATGGGTAGTCCTACATTTTCTGGGTTCGATATTCTTGACTTTAGTGAGGGTTACTGGAATTAAATAGATTCTCAATTTTTTTGTGCCAGAAAGAATAAACTGCAACTGGAATTCTTGCTTCTAACTATTCACTACTGCAAATTTCCCACTTTTTACAGGAACGGTTAGCCCTGTTTCCTAGGATGAAAAGGGAAAGAAAACCTTCCCCAACCCTCTTCCCAGAATTAAGATTTAATATAAAAATTAAAAACGATTTCACCTCCGGATAAAAAAGAACCACTACAAACTACGTTTGATATTTTACCTTGCAGAAGCTAAAGCAACCTGTGAGTCGCGTAACCTCTGGAAGAATTCAAACTCGTTAAAGCCCCACACCATACCCGTGAATATTTTGGAGCCTAGGAGAGCGAATATTAAAGACTTCCACCAAAGACAACAAGAAGAAAGGATTTTAGCGACAAGTCTTTACTTCAGAAAAGCAGTTTTTTAATACCCCAGCTACTAATCCCACGCCAAGGACCGCGCGGCGCGGAAACCCTGGCGAATTTGAAAACAAACGTTGGTAAAGGCTCTGGGTAAAGGGCGGGGGCGGGAGGGGGGAGAGCCTGGTAAGGGGGTTAGTAACTGACAGCTCGGCCTTGAAACGAGAAGCCTCAAGTAGGTCAGGCTGTGTCAACGGTTTGAAATCCAGAGTCCACCCCAGTGGGCTTAAGGGAGTAGAGCAGCAGGAGGTAAGTAGGGGTTTGGCGTCTTTCAGTGCTAAAGGGGCGGGATATCAGAACTGAGAGAGACCTAGAGCCCAAGCTCGGGGCAGTTCGCCTGCTCTCACCTCTCTTGGGGGCCTTGATCAGAGGCACCCCTCCAGTCCTCTCGCCGTTTTCCTGCTTGTCCTTGTGCTTGAGATCGCCCGGAACGCAGGAGCTGGAGTCACCATCGGAGCCGCGGTGGTGATGGTGCTTGTGCCGCTCCTTGTGGCCCTTATGCTTGGGCCCGGCCGCGCTCACCGTCAGGGGAGAGAAGGTGAAGAGGGCCGAGGTGCCTGGGGCCGGGAGCGGGGCAGCGACAGCGGGCCCGGCGGGTGCCAGCGAAGGTGGCGGCGGAGGCGGCAGGAGCAGAGGCTCAACAGGGCCTGGGACGGTTGGGGCTGCATTCGTTGGCGGCAGCGGCCCGGGATGTTGGCGGCTGCGACGCCGCCGGTGAGGGGGAGCGAGAGGGGCGTCCTGGCTCGGCCGCCCCCGCTTCTCCTGAGACCCCCCACTGCTCGCTCGGCGCTGCCGCTTCACTCCCCGCAGCGAGACCCCAGCATGGGGTTTCTCCTTCCCTTCTTTGTCCGGCTCCTCCTGCGCCGCCACCGCCCGTACTACGCGCACCGCTCCGACCTGCGCAGCCATTTCACCCACAAACACACATTTAAATGGCCCGACCGCCCCCCCGTCCGTGTATCGCGCAAGCGCCGCCCGCGCACGGCCCGCTGGGCGTTGGAGTCTCTCCCCCGCCCTCCACTTCTCGGCGGTTCTTCCTCCGGAGCTAAACATGCCGGAAGCGGCTGTTTTCAGCGCTTCTCCGCAGGCCTCTCCGAGCGAGCTCTATTGTAAGCCCCCTGGGCGGCGCAGAGCCTCATGGGAGTGGTAGTTCTCTTGCGCCCCCGCCGCGTCCCTGGCTCTGGGAGTGGAGGAGCGGAAAGAGAGCGTGCGCCGAGTCACGCTTCGGGCTGCGACGCAACCGCCGCTGGGCGGAGAGTTGCCGCCAACCGCCTTAACGGCCGAAACAATGTTAGAGGCTTTCAGAGTCAGTCGGCACGTTCCCATTATCGTGTTCGTGTGCCCTTTCGTCATTTTACACGGAGTAGGTGGTCTCCATAGGTACTTTTAAATTTCATAGTCCTCTCCTAACCTTTGTGAGGTAAAAGAATCTGCGGCCTTTTATCTTTGAACAAGCGATGAAATGAAGAGGAAAGGGGAACTTGATCATATGTAAAATGAGGGCGATTTGGGTTTAGAATCGAACGGGGCCGCAGTGAAGACATTTTTTTAACCTCTTCGTGGGCACTGCTATGGTTACAGCTACAGGCGTAACAAGGCAGGTGCGAGAAGTGCCTGGGAGCCTGGTGAGCGCCGCGCCGCCCCGCCTTCGCGCCGCATCCCCTCTGATGCCTGGAAGGGTAGAGGCCATCATTTATTTTGAATCCATCCCCATCGTGACGAAAAAATTCGAGACGGAAAACCATGTTTTTAAACTTTTTTAGATAAGATTTTTTTTTCAAGTCGCAAGTATAAGGTTGCATAAATTTGAGAAGTGTGTCTACCACAGAACATTCCAAAAATGATCACTGTTCACCAAGGTTGCTGCCCGGAAATTCATTCACAATTCCATCGTCAAGATTTTAGATTTTACCTAAGATGCTGTTCATATATTTGGTCCTTGATAAAGATATTTGGGAATAATTGGCTACAATGAAGTACTCAGAAATACCACTAGTGCCTGGAGAAATATTCAGCTAAAATGAACACTACAGTAAAGTTAGTTTTTAAAAACAAAGTTTATTCAGCACCTATTGTGTACATTGTACTACAGTAAACAGGTTAACATGTCATCCAATTTGCCCCATCATTAGGCTCCGTAATGAAAGATACTGAAGAATAAATGCTGTTTAAGTATGTCATGTTTCTAAAAGTTAAAAATAAACTAAATTTTTTAAAAACTTAAATCATTAGAATTCGGGAATCCTCTAACGATAATTACCCACTCACTTGTTTGTTACGTGAAATCAGATTTGAAAACTCAGATTTTCTAAAAATAAGGCAGATCCCTATTCATACAGAAAAATTTTTAAGCCTCTGATTGGTTGGATAGAAGTTGCACATATTTATGTAGGACCTTTGAAATGAAAAATGCTACCAAAAGATAGCTATTTTGCTGATCATTCTTCTAGACTTGGTAACTGAATAATGTTGGTTAAAACTTACCAGAAATGTAGTTGAACATCTTGTTAGTGAATATATCCAAATACAGAAATTATTTTCTTTATTTACATATTTTATTGTCTTAAATATAACTTCTGCTTTTCTTACTACTCTAGTTTTCCACCTTTGGGAAGATGCACAAGGTTTACTCCATTTAGGCAAAATTAATTCCCAGGGAATAGTCATTGTCACAAGCACAAGTCAGATTTTGCGAAACACTTTCTATAGTAAATTCTGGCAATATAAACATTCAGTTGAGATCCAATTCTTAAAAATATTTTGAAGTTTATGTAGGAAAGTAGAATAAAAATAACTTCCAAATGAAAAATAAGTCCATTCTAAAACTGTTTCTCACACAACGTTCTCTGCATAAACTCAAACTTATTTCCAGCTTCCAGCCAATATAAATGAGATTAAAATGTAAAATTTCTGGCACTTATTTGAATATTCTTTTCTAATATCGCTATTAACACATTACAGTACCTTCATTGTTGAAATTATGAATATGGAAACCTTATTTTAGCTAATAGTATTCTAGTACTTTCATTTGCAGATACACTTGGAGCCTATATTCCAAAGTTGTGTTAAATATTCCAAGTCGGTGGTGGTTTCCTTGGTCCTTTGGGTTTTGAAAAACGATTTGCAAAACCTGGGAACAAAAATAAAATTGAATGAGAAGTTTTTTAGTATAGAAATGAATACTTAGATTTTAGAGCGTATTATAACAAATGCAAGTACATGGATTTTTTTCCAAAAAGTTAGGCAACATCTTTGATTATTTTAATAATAGATTGTAAAGGCATAGTACATAAGTTAATACTTGATGACAGAATACTAATAACATTTTAACTTTGTAGAACACTTACAAATTTAATAATAGTAATAATTAGATGAAGAACCCTGGTTATAAAAACCTTTGGTAATTCAGCATATACAGTTGACCCTTGAACAGCATTTTCTTTAGCTTATGTATATATAAGCTTGTATAGATATATAGATATAGCTTATATATATATATATATATATTTATATATATGGCAAACAAAATATGTTAACCAACTTTATGTTATGGGTAAGACTTCTGGTCAACAGTATGCTATTAGGAGTTAAGTTCTGGGAGATTTTAAGTTTTGCAGATTGTCGACTATATGGGGGGTAGGGGAGCATCCTTGTCCCCCACATTGTTCAAGGGTCAACTGTAATATCCTTTTTTTCCCAGTTCTATTGACATGTTATTGACCTATAACATATGTAAGTTTAAGGTATATAAAATGATGCTTTGATACACGTATATATTGTGAAATGATTACCACATTAAGGCTAAATAACACCTCCATCCCCTCATAAGTTTACCATTTCTTCATAGTGACTATATTTATGGTTTACTCTAAGCTTTCAAGTATATAATACAGTACTGCTATAATTATCATGCTGTACATTAGACCTCCAGAATTTATTCATCTTACAGCTAGTAGTTTGTACGCTTTGACCAACATCTCTCCATTTCCCCCAGCCACTGGCAACCACCATTCTACTCTATATTTCCATGAGTTTGGCTTTTTTAGATTCTGCATATAACTGAAAACATACAGTATTTGTCTTTCTCTAGCTGACTTTTCTCAGTATAATGCCCACTAGTTTCATCCATGTTGTCTCAACAGGATTTCCTTCTTTTTTATGGCTGAATAATATTCATGTGTATATGTGTGTGTGTGTGTGTGTATATATATATATATATATATATATGAAATGTATATATACCTATTTTCTTCATTCATCTCTCAGATGGACACTTAAGTTGTTCCCATGTCTTGTCTATTGTAAATAACAATGCAATGAATATGGGGTGCAGATATCTCTTCTGAGGTAATGATTTCAATTCCTTTGGATATATACCCAGAAGCAGGATTGCTGGATCATATGATAGTTCTATTTTTTGTGTTTTCAGGAACTTCCATACTGTTTTCCATAATGGCTATTCCAAATTTACATTCACACCAGCATTATACAAGTGTTCTCCTTTCTCCACAGCCTCGCTAATACTTGTCTGTTGTCTTTTTGATAATGGCCATTCTGAAGGTGTGAGGTAATATCTCACTGTGGTTTTGATTTGCCTTTCCCTGATGATTAGTGGTGTCAAGCGTCTTTTCACATACCTGTTGGCCACGCATGTGTCTTTTTCAGAAAAATGTCTGTTCAAGTCCTTTGCCCATTTTTTAATTGTTTGGTTTTTTAAGTAATATCCTACATCTGCATCTTTTCACCCACCACACACTCATAAAAAAAAAAAAAAAAACTGGGAAATTTCAATTTCAGAAAAATAAGCCCTACTGCTTTACAAAATTATTGTGTGAAACTCATATTTCTACTTCAGCCCAGAAAGCACTCAATTTACTAAGACATTCTGTTTGAAAAGCTTAGAAAAATAAACTAATAAAGAATTCTGAAAAATTTAAGTAGTTAATCACTTTTACTTATCTGTCTCCTTCAAACACTCTCCTCTGCCCTCCCTCTCACCACAAAAGGAGGAAAACAAGGAAATTTTGCACAACCAGCGAAAACTATTTCTGAGTCCTTTCAAAAAGATTTGCAGGTTGATAACATTATCTCTTTATCACTTCAACATAGGACTTTTCTTTGATGATGGTATATTTTCAAGGTACTCTGACACAGCAACTTCAGGTGCTCAAATTGAACAATGAAAGCTTTGAACAGAACTGATGAAAAGATCAGAGGAGATATTTGTTAAAGCATCGAGCACAATGCCTGGCACATTGTAACTGCTTAAGGGTTGCTTCAATCAGAACCACAAAAACACTATACCAGAACTAGAAGAAAAGGAGAGTATGGAAGAGGAAAAGAAAAGAATATAAAAACAAGAAACCTACTAATACTAAATTTAATAATAGTGATGATAAAAAAAATTGGGGGGAGAAGCACACAGCCAAGTTCATGTACATTTTACTCCTTTGAGTGACAAAAAAGAAAATAGAAGGAAAAATATTTCAGGTTAGTTTCATATACATAGTCACAAACTCATCTATTCAGTCTGGATAGCTTGACTGTAACCCAAGTGCACTGAGAATAGAAGTAAGAACATAATATACAAGTACTAAGTATCTGAAATTTGAGGAATACCTACATTCAGTCTTTTTCACTCATCAATTCTGAATAGTTTGGAACAATAGTGAGCTACCTGTTTTTGCATGTAGGCCATTTCAGGAAAAATAAAAACGTTCATAAACCACAAAAATGTTTAATTCACATTTAGATACCTTTTTAAGTAAAATATTACTACAATTTATATTGCTTTCTTTCTAAAAAAGAGCCAATGAAAGAGTTGTGCTTTTTAAGTAAGTAAATATTCAAATCAAAGCATATTTGAGAAGAAATAATCTGGAGGAAGCTAATATTTTATCTTCATGTTAGATCACAGACTGTTGTAAAGTTAGATGGGTCATGAGTTACTCAGGTGGTATCACTGATGAAGAGAAAAGGAAGCAAGGGAACATTTGTGTTCCAGGCAAAGTTTGGTGCTTTTTTCATAGGTTATATAATAATCTGTATGAATTTTTAACTGATTTCATAAGAATAATTTCTTTTTTACTAACATTTTAAACCTTAAGAGTTACTGTAATCCAAATAAAATTTTACAGCCCAAGAAACATATCCAGAGATTCTAGTTAAATATTTTGCCAAGGCAGAATGAATAGAGAACCACAATCCAGGTGGGGCAGATGCCTACCTTTCCACCAAAACCTTTCCTTGCTGCTTCATGAATAGAATTATATCTCAGCAACTGCCTCCCCAGCATTATTACATTTCCCAGTCACCCTTGCAATTTAGATGTAGCGCATGCCGAAATTCTCAAGGGAAGGTGAGCCAACATGATGTTGCCACTTCCAGGCCAGTACCTTAAGACCAGAAGAGGAGGCCACACCTCGTACACATTTCCTCTCATCTTCTTGCCACCGGCCATCTGGATGTGGCAGCAACCCAATTTTAACCATACAGACAAGGACAGTACCACAGAGCAGCAGTTCTCAAGGTCTTGTCCTAGGGAATCTTAGGGGGCTCCCAGACCATTTCAGGGATTCTGCTTTTTAGGTAATAATAATTTTTAGTAGTAATAGCCTACCTTAATTACTGTACTTCTTACAAAAATATGTAGTATATGTGATATTATCTTGAAGAGTATCATGAATTTATGTCATATAGAATAATAGGATGCATAAAATAATATAAAATTATTTTATGCTTATAGTTAGGGGCAGTGGGGCAAACAATTCCTTTAAACTGTCAGAATTGTGCTTCAGCTGCTATATAGAATGAGCAATACAAGATTAGATGGCAACTGTTGTTCTTATTATCATACTTGCGTATTTTTTTTAAGATTTTTTATTTATTTATTTGACAGAGATAGAGACAGCCAGTGAGAGAGGGAACACAAGCAGGGGGAGTGGGAGAGGAAGAAGCAGGCTCCCAGCAGAGGAGCCTGATGTGGGGCTTGATCCCATAACGCCGGGATCACGCCCTGAGCCGAAGGCAGATGCTCAACCGCTGTGCCACCCAGGCGCCCCTTTACTTGCGTATTTTTTTATAACTTTGATTAGATATGAACTGGAGTGTCATAGCATCTCAGAATTTCTTCATTTGGCTTTGGCTAGTCACATTCGTTCACTACATGCCAACAGAGACATTTGGTTACCTGGTTACATTCTCTGCTATGCTAGGTATTTCAGTCCTAGGTAAGATGTTAAGAGGTAGCGAAGGTCAAAAATGAAAAGATAAATTGCATGGAAAGAATATAAATATAAGGACCTATACCTCAACCTTGAGTCATATTTAAAGTTGTATCATACTATAAGATAAACATTTTTTTAAAAATAACACACATACCAAAATTCAGAAAGGAGCTGGAGCAATTTGACTGAACAGAGTCTGCAGGCTTGTTTGGTGGTGAAGAATTACAGATACCTAGAATCAAAAGAAAAAAATGTAAGGGAAAAAATGAAGGCAGACTCTGATTACTGTTTATCAGACTGCATAATTTTGAAATTAAACATTTCCTCCAAGTAATACCCCCAAATAAATATATTACTATAAAATATAACAAAATATAGATGCTTACAAATGGGTTAACACTATAATCTTCTCATTTTTGTGTGGGTATTTTTTTTAAAGAGTTTTTTTTTTCCCTTTGGAAACAGATTGTCTAGTAAAGCCCAACACTAAAGAGAATCACCAGAGTATTCAGAAATAACATCCTTTACATTGTGAATCAACTTCTTGGGGGATTCACATTGTGGTTTTTTCTTTCATTTTACTTTGCACTCTGATCACTTTTTTTTTTTTAAGAGAGAGAGATAGAGCATGCCCACGCAGGGGAGTGGGGAAGGGGGGAAGGGCAAAGAGCGAGAGAAAATCCTAAGCAAGCTCCACACTGGATCTCCCGACCCTGAGATCATGACCTGAGCCGAAATCAAGAGGCAGATGCCTAACCTACTGAGCCACCCAGGGGCCCCTGCACTCTGATCACTCTTAACACGTTTTTAAATAATTTGTTTTCCATATTAGTTCATCCATAGCACGTCTATGGTTTTTCTTACAGTATCCTTTACTCCTGAATAGCTTTCTTCACTTTCCAGCCTATCTTTTTCCCATTATAGATGATTCTAGTTAGGTCCAGCATCTCCCAAAAGCATTGTTACATTGCTTTGTTTTACAGGTAGGTTAAAAAATATGTTTCTCTTCCCAGCACCTTAATATATTCATGTAACAGTTTCTGCCCAGTTTTAAAAACAATCCAGTGAAAACCTCATCCACATTTTGCATGTGCACTACCTAGCAGTGAAAAACGATAATTTCAGGTTTGTATAAACCTTCTACAAGCCTTTGTGTAAAAACAGCATATAATTAGGGAGAAATGATTAAATATTCACCTTTTTTTGGTTTCCAACATTTTGAGTGTACAGCATAGACTGCATCTATGTTTGTAAACATGTGCCTAACGCTAGGATTCAAGAAAAACCTCCCTCTTTCTGGAGGTACTTGAGTATGAATCTCTAGAGTACATAGTGAATTTCAATCAGATTGAATTAAAATATGTATTTATTGAATGCCTATTATGTGCCAAGCATTGGGCTAGGCATTTAGGATACAGACATGAGTAAGAAGTGAGTGACGGTGAGAAAGTTCAGAATATATGAACCATCATTAAGCTGCGTATGAGCTGACAGTTGTATACATCCTTCAGAAAGAAAACAATTGTGCCAAAAGGGAATGTTGGGGATTGTTTTGTTCTGTTTTGTTTTTCTATCACAGGGGACGAAGATTCTGCAGATATATCAGTTCAGTTTGCTTTTTTTTTTCTTTTCAAAGTGGCAGTGCCATATGGTTGAACTTACTATACTTCTAAGTACTTAGTTTTGTTATTACATAAACAAGACTGATTATCCTATAATTTACGTTTCTCCTTTAATGAAATATCTTGGTTTTTTTCCTATGGCAGTTCCAGTAGAACTGTATTATGTCATAGATATTTTTATGCTGCCTGCCTGGCATAAATTCCTCCTTCTTCTGATAACAGAACTTGAGTTTTCCTTTAGAAAACCACCCCTCCCCAATTTTCAGCTCCCATACTTCTGGTGAAGTTGTTTCTACCCTCAGATTAAGGAACTGACCTACGGCTAGGGCTAATTTTCACTTGGTACATTGCCATGGTCATACCAGTTGTTTAGATCTGACCTCATTTCTTATTGGACAGTGTCCATGTGTAAAAATGTTCAATATTTTAATAATAGTTAACAGTATGACAGTATGACACTGCTCTGCTTTATCAGAATATACTGGCAATAATTGGTTCAAGGATGGGCAAATGAACCAAACCAAAACGATCAGACCCAATCAGCCCTAGTCACCAGACTGTTGCTTGAGCAACCAGGAAAGAGCTCATTTTTTCCATCACAAGCCTGAAACCACAGGGTAAAAGCCTCCCCATGAATGAGCAAACACGGAGTAAAACAAAGCTGGAGATATGGAAGGAGATTAGGTCCTGATTATATCGTTTGAACTCTTGATTACAGGTCAATGAATTCCCCTTTTCTGCTTAAACTAGCTTAAGCTGGGTTTTCTATCACTTGCAACTGAAGGATACCTGAGTAATTAATGTTTCCCATCGAAAGTAGGCATCAGGCATCATGGTCGATAGCTTCAATTTTTGTCACCCTATAATTCACTCACCACACAGCAGCCAGAGAGAGATTTTTAAAGAAACAGATCATGTAACATCTCTACCTGAAGCTCTTCAATGACTTCCCATTGCACTTAGAATAAACTCTAAACTGCTTAACATAGCCCGTAAAGATTTACTACCTTCTCCCCCACCTCCACCATCTTGTCAGCCACACTTCACTGCTCTGTCCTCTTAATACCATGCAGCTATGATGGCTTCCTCTCAGTTCTGACAACACACCAAACTCACACCTCAGAGAGTTTGCATATGCCGTTCCCTCTATCTGGAGGGCTCCTCTCCCCACTTTTCTCCTGGCTGGCTACTCCTTCATGTCTCAGGTTTAATCATCACTTAGAAAGAGCCTCCTGGACCACTCTTTCTAAAATAAATCCCCTTTGTTATTCTCTCTCATGGTTACCCTCTTGGTTTCCTGCACAGCATTTATCACCATGTGTTATTATGTATGTATCTGTGAATTGTTTAATATCCGAATCCCTCACTGGACTTACGTTCCACAAAGGCATAGCCCAAGACCTGTTGTGTTTGCCATCACATACCCAGTGACTTACAGAATGCCTGGCACATAGTAGGCACTCAATGAATATTCAATGAATGAATAACACTATGCTTAAATGCCAACTTAAAACAACAGATGAAGAATCCTCATTTTATTAAAAGTAGGACCAGCTTTAATTTACAGACCAGTTGGAGATCCAGGCTAAAGGAAGAACATCTGGACTTCAGGAGTCATGAAACTTCTGGAAGGGTAAGAGGACGCATACCCAAGTACAGGCAGATAAATCTAAAGCTTCAGGATCAATTCTGAGGGCCACATCTTGCTCTTCATTTAAGAACAAAAGACCAGAGGATGAAGGCAATGGAGAAATTGAAACTAGCTTGGATCTAGAGAATGATCTGGGAGGTCTTATTTGGAAATGAGACTCAGAATCTCTGAGAGTCCCACCACGTATTGAATCTACACCAACCTAAATGTACCCGAGGTTTCTGTGTCTTTGATATCCCCAAGATAGGTTGGGGCTACACAAAAAAAGTTTCTTTTTTTTCCCTTTCTTCTTTCTTTCCCCCTTTCTTTCTTTCTTTCTTTCTTTCTTTCTTTCTTTCTTTCTTTCTTAGAAAGAAAACGGCGTTTCAGAAGCCCAGCTGTTCAAACCGACCTGGCTAGCTATTCAAGTCAGTGACTTCTTTGCTTCGGGCTGTTTTATTTCCCCTGTTTTATACCACAGTTTTCTCTGAAAGGTTTAAATTCTCTTTTGACTCACATTAGAGGAAAGAGTGTATTTTCCAATCATACGTTAGCCATCATAGGTGAGAAATCCATTCACTTCTAAGATCAGGTATAATGTCAAGGAAAGCAGGCTAGCACAAGTTTATTGACAGGGAAGTGAAGAGAAAACTTAGCAGAAATAGGTAAGACTCCGCTATAAACCTTCTTATATAGACAATACCATAAATTATGTTTTCTCAGTGCTCTTTGTCCCTCCCTATAACACCAGTATAATGCCAAATAGCCGTTTGGTCCTTGATGATTAACCAAGTGGATCTAATTTATAAAAAGTATATCACTATTTTTTTTATATACTTTGTAGTTGTAAATAAGGCTTTCTCAGATAATGCCCCACAGTTTCAGGAGTCTTTTGGTTTTGTTTTCATTACAATATAGCAAAAATAATAAGCAACAGACTTTTATTGCTAATAATACTTGGCAAAAATGGAAACGTGTCAATACTTTGCTGCTTTCATTAAATCAACACATTTGTTTCACAATATGCTTTGCTGTGACTATTTTCAAAGAAAATACATCTGAGGTTAGACTGCTAGGAATTTTAAATAACACACTTGTATGACAGCATCTTAGGATGGGTAGAAAGTGCCAAGCATCGTATTATTATCCCAGTCTGTTACGCAGAAACTCCCCTTTCCCTTACTCCCTTCCAAGATTAGCGCTGTGGAGCTTCGCGGACTACAAGGCCTGGGAGTGAACATTCTGATACAAATGGCCCTAGCAAGGCTCTGTATAGGAAGAATATTGTTAATGTTTTCACAGAGTGGTTACATAAGGAAAAATTATATAACTGTGAAAGTATATGTTTTCTAAAAAACAAGTAAAAAGAAACTTACTCTTTTTCACATTTCTTAAAATTTTCAAACTCTACAAAAATGAAAAGGAAAATGTTAGTTTGTTTTCCTATGAAATCCAAAATACTTTAATCAAGTAAAAATATAGACTTCAGTTAAAAGGATTATTTCCTTAAAAATAGCCATCAAATGCACAAAATTATTTTTCCATCTTCCTCTTTTAATTCAGTGCAAAGTCTCCACTTGATTTTATCTTGCTGTTTTTTCCCATCCACATAAGAATCACCCTATGTCTTTAGAAGTAGTGGTATCAAAATATCAGAGAAAAAAGGAATTCCTACTTTTCTTCTTTATTATGGGCCATTCTAGAAACCACAATGGCTTCTGAAGGTAGCTGTGATACACAGCCATTCCCATTCTAGCCAAGAACATCTGCCCGTCATACTCTGAACTAAATTTACTCCATACTGTTACCATGCTACTTCCTTCTCCAACCATTCAGCTAACCCCACTCTGCCTCCTTTATGGTGAAATCCCTAACTTATCTCTTCCAGGAACTGACCCATATTTCTTCTTTTCTTCACATACATCGGCATGTATGGTTTTAATCTGTTCCATAGTATTTTGCTGTTTTTGATATTTTCATGTCGTTTCTCATATAAGCATTCTATTCCAATGGATTAACTGTCCTCTTTTCAAGGACAGGTAGTTATCCTTTATGACATTTCTATTTTCCAAACACCTAACAGAAGTGTATTTTTCTATGTAATAGATATTTAATAAATTCTTTTGGGGGAAATTTTTATTTAAATTTTTAAAAATAAATCATTTATTTATAATTCAAAATACTGTAGTCAAAACGTTCCCATCTTTATTTTCCATCTTCCCAGTTTCTGACCCTCCCTCCCCAGATAACCATTATTGTTCATTTCTTATGTATCCTTCCAGAGTCACTTATAACATATAATACAAATATAGATCATATTTTCTACCTTTTAAGGAAAAGTTAATGAATTATAAATAAATACACCAAGAGAGTCCTCGTTCCTTTTTTAACTATATAGTATTTCATTATATGCATATACTATGATTTATGATTTATTTAATCATTTATCTTAGTGATTAATAGTCTTGTTGTTCCCAAACAGCTATTCTTATAAATAATCTAATTTCCATCTTGATTCTGGCAGCAGGGGAGGGGTGGAGGGTGTGAACACCTTCAGAAATGGAAAGACTCTGGCATGTTTCTTAAAACTCCCATCTTCTTTACCTTAGTCCTTGTGAAACCTTTTCCAGGAGTCTTCAATGTCTGTTTTGAAGATGTTGAATTTTCCATGGTATTAGGACAGCTAGTAGAATAATTCTCTATAGGCTGAGCCTGCATACCTTAAAAAAAAAATGTTTTGTTGCATAGCTTTTTAAGCCTTTGGGATATATATAGTTATATATTCAGTAATTCTTAGCTTGGCTTTTTTTTTTTTTTTGCATTATTTTTACAATACGTTATGGGTTTTTTTTCATGTATTATTTTTATGGCTAAATCATTCTTTATACCTTTACCATTTAGGTCCTACTTTATTGTTAATCTTTGCCTCATTTTTATAGCTTTTTTGAGAGGGATGTACTGTCACTTACAATCTTCATCAGCAAGAATGAAGGACTCCAGGGTTCTTTCTGGGAGTGGAGGGGGAGGGGGAGAAGAACGATCTTGATGTAGATCTGTGATAAGAAGAGTAGACGACAAAAGAAAACAAAACAAAAATCCATCAATTAAAAGAAGTCAAAACCCCTTTTTGGTGTTGTATAACTTTTCCAACTTTTCAATATTAACCTACAACAAGCAAATAAAAAAATAATCGGCACAATAACCGGAACCTCAAGGATTTTGTTGTTCTAGCTTTTTAGCCAATGAGCTTATCCTGCATCAAAAACTCGTACTCCCTTAGAAAAGTAATTTTCCAAAGAAACTGAACTTGAAATTAATTAAGCTTCTAGTTCTAACCACCACTGTACATAGGACCCGGGGGATAGCGTAACATGTTAATAAATAAAACCATGAGA
This sequence comes from Ursus arctos, assembly GCF_023065955.2. Taxonomy (NCBI): domain Eukaryota; kingdom Metazoa; phylum Chordata; class Mammalia; order Carnivora; family Ursidae; genus Ursus; species Ursus arctos. Next base: position 12,335,625 of record NW_026622786.1, on the reverse strand, counting down.
ATACAAAGAACAAAAATCCAGAATATCAGTCTTTAGGACAAATGATCCATGCTCTTCTACAAATAAATGGCACAAGGAAATATAAAAAGGAGGGAAAACTGTTACAGATTTTAAAAGACTTAACGAATATATAAACCAAATGCAATGTGTAGACTTCGAATCCAGATGCATATAAACCAACTATAAAAAGACATTTTTGAGGCAATTTGAGAAAATTGAATAAAATCTGGATATTAGATCATATTAAGGGATTACTGTTAATTTCATTGGGGTGATTATGTTATTATGGTAGTCTTAAAATATGTTTGGAATTTTCCATGGTATAAAGAATTTTAAATAATAGAGCTATTTTCCCACAATCTAAGTCCTAAAGATACAAAGGGTGTATGATAATCTCATTATACAGTGCTGAGTATAATTACATACTATATTAACGTCTTTTGAAACTGAAAATGTGGCTCAGTGTTAAGAGTTTCACCTACCTTTGGTCTTTGGGTTCTTTAGGCCTTAGGATTTGTCTCTAAAGCAAGTCCTTCTATTTCTTTCTTATACACCGGGTGATAAACAAAAGTAAAGTACAACCCTTATTTCCAGCACCTAATATAATAACTGGCATACAGTAGGCACTTAATAAATGGTAACTACTCTGAAGTTGCTTATCGTCTTCCAGTTTGCTGTTAGGAAATACATCGAGAACTAAAGCTTACTTGCGGTTAATGCTATCCTGGCAAATATCCTCCTAAAATACCACTTTCATTTTATTTCTCCCTTGATGAAGAAACTACAATGCTTATTTCTTATTGCATGAAGTCTAAATTCTTCTGCCTAGCTCTGTGTGTGTGATAGAATGCGCATAATAAAATTTGCTATTTATGACAGTCCATTTACAGTGTTGTGCAACCGTCACCACTACCTATTTCAAAAACATTTTCATCACCCTAAAAAGAAACTCCATACCCATTTAGCAGTCACTTCCCATTCCCACCAGATTAGACTGGCAACCACGAATCTGCTTTCTCTAAATATAGATTTCCTTGACCTAGATATTTTATCTGCCTAACTTTAAAATCCTTCAGAATCTTTCCACATTTTATCCAAATTTATTTTCCATAGTTCCCAGAATAGATCTTCTATTGCAATTAAATTAACCTACCCACCATTTCTCTATACTCATCATGCTTATTTCTACCTTTTAAGTCCATGTTACCCCGATCTCAGCTCCTGGAATTCCCTCCTTTTTTTTTTTTTTTTAAAGATTTTATTTATTTATTTGACACAGAGAGAGAGACAGCCAGCAAGAGAGGGAACACAAGCAGGGGGGGTGGGAAAGAAAGAAGCAGGCTCCCAGCGGAGAAGCCTGATGTGGGGCTCGATCCCAGAACGCTGTGATCACGCCCTGAGCCGAAGGCAGACACTTGACGACTGCGCCACCCGGGCGCCCCTGGAATCCCCTCCTTTTACCTCTGTCTACCCATATTCTTAAATTTCTTTCTTCTTCTACTCAGTGAAGCCTTTCCTAACCACTCCAGTGATACCTCTTATTTTCCAGACTCCTGCTGATTATAATCAGTCCACACAGATTATCAGTTAATGGTTCCAGGTAACTAGTATATTTACATATACTAGTATACTAATATACTAATACTAATTTTGCCTACCCAATTTAAATATAAACATTAAATAGTACGCTTTCTTATATATCCTGACTGTTCTAACACTGTATAAAGCATATAGAACTTGCGTAGGAATTGCTCATTTAATAACTGTCTAATAAAAATGGTAATAGGTAACATTTAATGAGAGCTTTTTATTTGAGAACCACTGTGTTAAAAGTTTTATATGCATTGTCTCACTTAAACCTTACAAAAACCTTCTAAGAAACAAGTTCTATTATCCTCATTTTATAAATGAGGAAAATCAATAGAGAAAGTATATAATTTAATCAAGGTTATGCATTTTGATAACTACTAGTAGGCTAAAGATTTGAATTAAATCCTATCTGACTCCAAAGCCTATGCTCATTAACCTCTATGTTAAACTATCTATGTAATTTGAATACTATGTTCATATGAATAATTATGCTAAGGGCAACTACCCCCTGTTATAATGTATGTAAAGTACCTATATGTACCCAATACATGAGCTGTGGATGTTGTTATTTGATGTATAAAACAAGCAAAACTGAGGCATCTGGGTGGCTCAGTCAGTTAAGCATCTGCCTTCAGCTCAGGTCCCAGCTCAGAGTCCCAGGAGTCCCAGGACGGAGCCCCCATGGCGGGCTCCCAGCTCAGCAGGGAGTCTGCTTCTCCCTCTGCCCCTCCCCTTGCTCCTTTCTCTCTCTCTCAAATAAATAAATAAAATCTTAAAAAAAAAAAACAAGCAAAGCTCAAGAAAGTACTGGAGAAGCAACAGCAAGTTAAAGAGCTAAAGAATCACACTGCTAACAATGATAAAACCTATAAAATAGAAATGTTGCAAAGTGTTAAGAGATTCTATTTGAAATAGTTGTTTGGTTTTTTTTTAAGGATTATATATCAAGGAGCGGAATTCTAAAATCCTGTGTTTTCCTTGTCCTTGACCAAACAAAACTCCAAACCTGGGAAAATCAGAAATAAACCAATAAATAGTGAGAGCTATTACGGGAACAATGCCATCTCCTGAGGTGAATTACTCTAAATTTAATGAGTCATTCTTATAGTATAAATTCTTAGGGCTACATGTCATGTAAAGCCAGGGGAAATTTTTTACCTGATTTGGGGCTCCGGAGTTTTACACTCTGAAAGAAAGAAAGAAGAGAAAAGTAAAAGAAGAACGCGTATACAAATTTACAAACTCAAAGCAATAAAAGGCATTTTGGAAAGCATATTTCATATACTTAAAGAGACAAGTGTTGACCTTATTTTTCCTAATTTGTAAGTGCACTCAATTATGAAAAGGCATCCTTAACTCTTATAGTGCTTTACTCTCTTTTTGTAAGTTTATTTCTTTCTTTCCTTTTTTATAAAGAAAGCTCATGAATTTTTAAAATTTTTAAATTATTTTTTAAACTTCAAGTATAATTAACATATAGTGTTATATTAGTTTCAGGTGTAAAATGTAATGATTCAACAATTCTATACATTACTCACTAAGCGCCGTTCACAATAAGTGTTCACTATCACCTTCACCTATTTGACTCATGCCCCACCTACCTCCCCTCTGCTAACCATCAGTTTGTTCTCTATAATAATGAGTCTGTTTTTCTGTTTGTCTCTTTTTTCTTTGCTCATTTGTTTTGTTTCTTAAATCCCACATATAAGTGAATCATATGGTATTTGTCTTTCTCTGTCTGATTTATTTCACTTAGCATAATACCCTCTAGGTGCATCCATGTTCTCACAAATGGCAAGATCTCATTCGTTTTTATGGCTGAGTAATATCCCATGATATGTATGTGTCTGGTATACGTGTGTATGTGTGTATACATATATATGTCATATCTTCTTCTTTATCCATTATCTGTGGATGGGCACTTGGGTTGCTTCCCTATCTCAGCTATTATAAAGAATGCTGCAGTGAACATAGGAGTGCATGTATCTTTTCAAATACCCAGTAATGGAATTACTATGTGATGTGGTAATTCTATTTTTAACTTTATGAGGAACTTCCATACTGTCTCCCACAGTGCCTGCACCAGTTTGCATTCCCACCAACAGTTCACGAGGGTTCCTTTTTCTCCACATCCTCACCAACTTGTTTCTTGTGTTTTTGATTTTAACGATTCTGACTGGTGTGAGGTGGTATCACATCGTGATTTTGATTTGCATTTCCCTGATGATTAATGATGGGCATCTTTTCAAGTCTATTGGCTATCTGTATATCTTCTTTGGAAAAATGTCTATTCATGTCTTCTGTCCATTTTAAAAATTAGATTATTTAATTTTTTTTTTTTTTGGTGTTGAGTTGTGTAAGTTCTTTGTATTTTTTGGATAGTAACTCTTGACCGAATGTATCATTTGCAAGTATCTTCTGCCATAACCTTATGGTGATTTTTATATGTCATGGCAATTGGTCCTAAACTGATCCTTTTCTAATTTATTTCCTTCCTACTAAGAACATTTCCCAGAAAATTTAATTGGAGGTAAATTGTTGAAATTGAAATTACTTCATGACGTTGGAAAAGGAGTGATTGTTCTTGACTCTTAGCAGTTGTTAAGATAAAGACCATTACATGTGGGTGTATTATTAACAATAATAATTACTAATATATTAAAAGTGTAATTGAAAAGATAGAGAATGTTTGCCTACCAGCATTGCAATTGTAGGCACTTTAAAAATGTTTGTTTAGTCAATTACTTTTCTGATTTTTGAAATTTTAAGGTAGCTGGTTCATAGAATATATACAAACATGTAACAGATTATTGAAGTGTAGATTTTACTTCCGGGAGTGGGGAGCATTATTCTGAAAAGTTTATCTTAAATAATACGGACATCTGTCGGTCAAAAAATTATTCTCTACAATATATTATCACAGCAGCACGATACAGCCTACCAAATGACTACTGTGAACAGGCTACCCACTTATGAAACGTTTATTTTTGCCTTCACTGTCCTTTAGCAACCAGCTCAAATATTTCCTCTTTCACTAAGCCTTCCTTAGTCACTTCCAACTTGAAAGTTTCTTAAGGGCAATAACTGTGTCTTATTCATCATCTATCCCCACATCCTCTAGCACATTGTTTTATAAGGAGTACCTGCTTTGCATTTATTGAGTGGTGGGTGTTAAAAATACAAGGAGTAGGATTATGGTCTGTTGAATCCAGATAAGTAGAAAAAAAAAGGAAAAAAAGTTATGGACCTTAGTTGGTCTAAGTCTCACAGTGTCATCAGATGTCTTTGACTCGGATGTTCCGCTCCATTCCAGCGATGTTCCAACTTTTGCCTCCACAGCTGAAGATAAGGATTTGGGATCATTCAGTGCGAATTCTCCTGAAAGAAAGTAAATATGGTCCAATTCTTAGGAGTGTCGTAATTCTTTTAGAACAATGCAAATGTTACTCAGTAATAGCACACAGAACATTGACAGGACCGGAGAAGTATTCTAGTTAATCCACTTTATTTTACACTTACTGGACTGTACTCACCAGCTTCCTCCAGGACGATAAAAGATTCAGGCGTCCGCTCAGGAAGTGGAGGGGGGACTTCATCGTCTATCCTTGGAGAAGTTGCTATCCCAAACGCCAGAAATAGAACCATAATTTTTCATTAGAAAAATCCAAAGGAGGGGCGCCTGGGTGGCACAGCGGTTAAGCGTCTGCCTTCGGCTCAGGGCCTGATCCCGGAGTCCTGGGATCGAGCCCCACGTCAGGCTCTTCCGCTGTGAGCCTGCTTCTTCCTCTCCCACTCCCCCTGCTTGTGTTCCCTCTCTCGCTGGCTGTCTCTATCTCTGTCAAATAAATAAATAAAATCTTAAAAAAAAAAGAAAAATCCAAAGGAAATTCTTTTATTTAAAGACCTATTTATTTATTTGAGGGAGAGAAAGAGAGAGAGGGAAAAAAAATCACGAGCATGAGTGGGAGGGAGAGAGACTCTCAAGCAGACCCCACGCTGAGCATGGAGTCATATGTGGGGCTCACCATCTGAGCCAAAACCAAGAGCCATCGGATGCTTAGCCCCCTGCGCCACCCAGGTGCCCCGCCAAAGGAAATTCTTATATTCTAACCTTGATGTAAAGTCCATCAAGCATCATTACCATACTTAAGCTGCTATGTGTTTACTTGAGGAAAAAGCAAAATAAATTCTGCCATTTTAAGTCACCAACCCAGGAGGGTTTGCTGCTTTTTCAAAATGTATTATTTCTTTTAAAGGCCCCCAAAGTATTTTGATGGAGTCACTGAGTGCCGGTTAACATAATATAAAACATTATATCAATCTAGGAAGTTTTGAATTGTTTTCTATACAGCCCTTTTGTTTTATGTAGAATATACAATAAAGCATGATAAAGCACTTTGAAATATGCCAAGGATTCAGTTACAGAGTAGGAAGACGTATAAAGATTTCAGTATCTCTTCTTCATTCTACAGTGAAGAATATGGGTGTTTTTCCTTTTTATAAACCAATGGTATAACAAGGTTTTCTATTTTTCTACAGAAAAATTCCCAATTTTTATAGAAAAAATTCAAATGCTATTATAAGAAACTGCCACCAGGTGGCACGCATGTCCACGATCCTACAATCCCTAAAGCTAGGATTTGCTTTTAATGCTGATGCTCAGAGAAGTTTAAGGTATTGAGTGTATCTTTAAAAAAAAAAAATCCTTTGAATTATAAAACAAGATCAAAGTACATAAAATAAAGAAGGACTAGATCCAGATAAAATATTTTTGTAACAAACTACACATCCACACATCTGTCTACTAAGAAACACCGTACAATAAATAATGTTAGAGGAAAAAAAAAAACCTTTCTCTGCTTCCTAGTCAGGTAAAATGTTATTTATAAATTTCTGATAATATACCTGGAGAGTTAAGCTTGCTCTTTTCTTCACCTTCTTCCATATCAAGCAATTATAATCCTCTCTAGCAGGACATTTATTTCTACTTTCAAACCACTCAATAAAACAAAAACAAGGTGCGTAACATGCAACAATCCAGGATTATAAAAGCAAAAAAGTGGGAAAGTAAAGGTGTCTATAAGATGAAAGTCCCACCCAGAATACTAAATGCACTTTCTCATCTACTACGTAATCATACAAGGATGGGAAGAAACAGGTCCGCCTCTTCCAACTCCTGCAGGAAGAGAATTCAATTCTTAGCGATCTGTTTAGTTCAGTGCAGCCACATGGTTGAGCAATAAAAGCCCTATGGTGGCTGCGGATCAAATCCTTCCTGCTGTTCCTTTGGAAGTTGCTTCTGCATCGCAAGGGTAAATTGTGGACCTCTGATACACATTCCGGGGAACGGGGACTGCCTTCTTTAGGGACACTCTTGCTGGCATAGAATCCGCACCAGCTCTGACTGCCGCCATTGCTGCCTGTTTCAGCCACCATTACATGTTTGCTATTGCTATGTTTTAACTTACCACACCATGAAAACCCTTTCCTGGAGGAAAAGGAAGAAGGAGAAAGAAGCGGAGAAAGACAAGAGGGAGCATAAGAAGAAACCAAATCTTCTGTAGAAACAGAGTGAAATCTCAAATGCCATATAAACGTCCAAAAATAACTTACCTACTACCGCTGTCTCTGGGTTCTGTGGGGGGCAACTACTTGGAGGACTCAATGCTAAAGAATCATGGGAATTGTAACAAGGAAAGAGGGCTGTAGAAGGTGCTGGCAATGAGGAACAAGGTAAAACGTTTCCATCTGCCTTCTCAGGTAAATCGGGAGACATCTTAGAAGCAGCACTACTTGGAGACAATGATAAGAAATAAGGATCTTCTAAAGACATATAAGAATGTACATTAAGAGCACAAGAGTCCGGCCGCTTTTTATCAGAGGCATTGCACATTGGGTGCTGAGAGTCCGAGAGCAGTGAATAATTCAGTTCTGCTGAAGAAACATGCCTTGCTTTTTGAGCCTGCTCAAGACGAGAGTTGTGTGGTTGAGATTCCAAACAAGAAACATTTTCCTTGTTGTCCAGCTCCTGGGTGTCTCTGTGTTGTACCAGCTCAAAGGGAGTTGATTTGGTCCGCATTATCGGTCCCTTTGAATTAAAATGCCTTCCTGCGACATCAGCAGGTTTAGAATTTGGACACGCTCCAAACAAAATGGCGCTCCAGTCTAAACTGTGATGCTTCTGAAGAGGCTCCCCAACTACTGGAAACGCCTTTGTCTCCCAATTCGTGGTTGTGTCAGCATTTTTGTTACAACTACAGTTTAGCTCCAAGAGGTCAAAAGCACTGCCCTGTTCGGCAGGATGCAAAACTAACCCTTCCTGTTCACGTCTGTCAGAAGTCCTGAGGTCAAAGGAAGAAGCTTCCTCACTTTTCACCCTTAGCCTTTGTTTGCTTGGTTGCTTCATCTTTGCTTCTCTTATGCCACTGAAACAAAAAGAAAGTAATGATGACACCGCACCCCAAACTGGTCTCTTCTTAGCATCACAATGAGTTATATGCATGAGATTTGCCCTCCACCCTGACAGAATTAGACAACATTGGGGTACGTAAAATTTTTGGTAAATTAGGAGAATAAGACTTACCTTTTTGGTAAATTAGGAGAATAAGACTCTGTTTCTAGAGTGGGATTTTGCTCAAGAGCTGAATATTGTGCTTGAATCTTCAAGAGAAATAAGGAAGACACTGGTTTTTAGTGAAGAAATGGCAATGAGATATTTTAACATTCATAAAGTTGAGAAGTTATTTTTCAAAGAACATAGAGATTTTAAATCATTCATGAAAGAGATGAGTTTCCAAAATATTGCACCCAACAAGAACCTGTTCACATATCAAGATCAAAGGGATCCAAATAAAGGATTAATAGTGTTCTAGAAGCTAGAAAGTGTTTACTCCTGGTATCAAATGTGGAGTTTTAACATGTCTTTGAGAGTAACTTTACTCTTACGAACAATCTACCTTCAGAAATCACATCATCTCAACCCTTAAATTAGTAAGTGCTTATTAGGTCCTCACACTTACCTAGTTCTACCTCTTTCTTCCTTACCATGCTCTAGCTATACTGGTTTTCTTGCCATTCCTTAAGCATGCCAAACTTGTTTCCAGTTCCAGACTTTTACACTTACTATTCCCTCTGATTGAAATGTTCTTGCTCCAGATTTTGCATAGCTGTCTCTTTCTAAGTAATTATGCTCTACTTAAATGTCACCTGCATAAGAAAACCTTCTCTGACCACTCAACCTAAAATCATACTCCCACACACTTGTCAGCCACTTTCTTTTTTTCTTCACAGCAATTATCACATTATGAAATACGTTACGTAGACTCTTAGATACCACCAATTTGTAAAATATATGCTGATTTTAGAAATGTTTAAATATATTTTTTTAAATGTCATCAGCCTTTGTAAGATTCCACCTGTTATGGGTTTAATTATGACTCTTAAAAAGATGTGTTGAAATCTAACCCCTGATATCTGTGAGTGTGACCTTATATGGAAATAGAGTCTTTGCAGATGTTATTAGTCAAGATGAGGTCATACTGGATTCAGGTGGGCCCTATCACAATGACTTGCGTCCTTATAAAAAGATAAAACAGAGGCTCAGAGACATCCAGGGAGAATGCCATGTGATGATGGAGACAGAGACTGGAGCAATGTATCTGCAAGCCAATGAATGCCAATGATTGCTGGCAAACACCAGAAACGAAGGAGAAACGAGGAAGACTCTCACTAGAGCTGTGAGAGAAAGCATGGCCTTGCTGACACCTTGATTTTGGACTTCCTACCTCCAGAACTATGAGAAAACAAAATTTTTTTAAAAGATTTTATTTATTTATTTATTTGACAGAGATAAGCCAGCGAGAGAGGGAATACAAGCAGGGGGAGTGGGAGAGGAAGAAGCAGACTCATAGTGGAGGAGCCTGATGTGGGGCTCGATCCCAGAACGCTGGGATCATGCCCTGAGCTGAAGGCAGACGCTTAACAACTGCGCCACCCAGGCGCCCCCAAATTTTTTTTTTTAAAGAAGTACTGGTGTGTTGCATCTGAAGTTTAAGATTTTATTTTTTAATTTGACGGAGAGAGTGCACAAGTGCACAAGCAGGGGGAGCAGGAGAGAGAGAAGCAGGCTCCCCACTGAGCAGGGAGCCTGATGTGGGGCTCGATCCCAGGACCCTGGGATCATGACCTGAGCCGAAGGCAGACGGTTAACCGACTGAGCCATTCAAAGGCCTCAAAAATAAATTTGTTTTCAGTACTCCTTAGTTTGTGATATTTGTTACAGCAGGTCTGGTAAACGATAAGAGACATTAATACCCACTTTCAATAATGGATAGATCAGAGAGAAGATCAATAAGGAAATAGAGGACAGACATGAACAACACAATAAACCAATTAAATCTAACAGCACATATAGAACACTCCACATTACAACATACACATTCTTCTCAAACTTACGTGGAACATCGTCCAAGATAGACCATATGGTAGGCCACAAAACAAGTCTTGATAAATTTTAAAAGATTGAACACATACAAAGTATCTTTTCCAATTATAATGGATTGAGACTAAAAATTAATAACAAAAGGAAAACTAGAAAATTCACAAATGTGGGTAAATTAATGGGTCAAAGAAGAAATCACAACAGAAATAAGAAAATATTTAAAAGTGAACAAAAACGCAGCATACCAAAATGTATGAGATATAGTGAAAGTGATATTCAGAGGGTATTTATAGCTATAGTTGCCTACTCTTAAAAGAAAGATCTTCGGTGATACACTATATGTTAATTAATTGAATTTAAATTTAAAAAAAGGAAGATCTCAAATCAATAACTTAGCTTTGAACCTAAGTAACTAGAAAAAAAAAAAAACAAACTAAACCAAAAGCTAGCTGAAGGAAGGAAATATTAAAGATTATAGCAGAGATAAATGAATTAGAGACTAAGAAAACAATGGAGAAAATCAACAAAACCAAAAGTTAATCCTTTGAAGAATCAATAAAAGTGACAAACCTTAGTTAGATTGACTAAGGAAAAAAGAGAGAACACTCAAAGTACCCAAATCTCAAATTACAGAAATAAAAGTGGGTACATTACTACCAATTTTGTAGAAATAAAAAATATTATAAGACAATAATATGAACAATTGTACACCAACAAATTGTACAACCTAGATGAAATGGACAAATTCCTAGAAACACATGATCAACCAAAACAGACTCAGGAAGAAATAGAAAATCTGAATAGACCTACAACCAGTAAGTAGACTGAATCAGTAATCCAAAGACCTTCCGACAAAGAAAAGCCAGGACCAGATGGTTTCATTAGTGAATTCCACCTAACATTTAATGAAGAATTAATGCCAGTCTTTCACAAACTCTCCCAAAAAATTGAATAGGAGAGAACAATTGCTAAGACTATGACGCCAGCATTACCCTGATACCAAGGCCAGACAAAGATACTACCAGAAAAAGAAAACTATAGATCCATATCATTTATGATTACTAATGCAAAGTCCTCAACCAAATACTAGCAAACTGAATTCAGCATCATATTAAAAAGATTATATACCATGACAAAGTGGGATTTATTCCCGGAATGCAAGGATTGTTCAACATACAAAAATCAATTGATATAATACACCACATTAATAAAATAAAGGGGAAAACCCCCACACGAGCATGTCAGTTGATGTAGAAGAAAAGTATCTGACAAAATTCATGATAAAAACAATACAGAACATACAGAGAACTCCTAAGACTCAACAACAGCAACAAAAACCCAATTTGAAAATGGGCAAAGGACTTACAGTGACACGTTTCCAAAGATGATATACAAATAGCCAATGAGTACATGAAAAATGTTCAACATCGCTAATCAGGAAAACACAAACCAGAACCACAATGAGAAACCCATATAAAACCATTGGATGGTTACCATAAACAAGCAAACTAAAATAGAAAATTAATAGGATATGGAGAAATCGGAACCTTGTAGATTGCTAGTGGGGACGTAAAATGGTGCAGCTGCTGTAAAAAACAAAACAAAACAAAAAAACAACAGTATGGCAGTGTCTCAAAAAATTAAACATAGAATTATCATATGAGGAGCACCCGGATGGCTTGGTCAGAAGAGCATGTGACTCTTGATCTCAGGGCCATGAGTTCGAGCCCCATGTTGAGTGTAGAGATTACTTAAATAAATACTTAAAACAAATTATCATATGACCCAGCATTTCCACTTCTGCATATATACTCCAAAGAACTGAAAACAGGAACACAAAAAGAGATACACACTCATGTTCTTAGCAGTATTATTCACAATAGTCAAAAGGTGGAAGTAAACCACCTATTCACCAATGGATGAATGGAGAAACAAAATGTGGCATACAATGGAATATTATTCAGCCTTAAAGAGAAAGGAAATTCTGACACATTATGACACTGATGAACCTTGAGGACATTATGCTAAGTGGAATAAGCCAGACACAAAAGGACAAATATCATGTGATCCCACTGATATGAGGTACCTAGAGTAGTCAAATTCATAGACACAGATGGTAGAATAGTGGTTGTCAAAGATGGGGGAAGGAGAGGAAGGAATGGGGAAGTATTATTTAATAGGTATAAAGTTAAGTTTTTCAAGATAAAAAGACTTCTGGAAATGGATGGTGGTGATAACTGCGCTATAATATGAATGTTCATAGTATCATTGAACTATACTCATAGAATTAGTTAAGGTGGTTAAATTTATGTATATTTTACCACAATTTTTTTTAAGATTTTATTTTAGGGGGAGAGAGCGAGCGCGTGCATGTCTGCGTGCACACATGCAAATGCAGGGAGTAGCAGAGAGGGAGGGAGAGGAAGAGGGAAAGAATCCCAAGCAGACTCCGTGCTGAGCACAAGCCTGACTAGACTTGATCCCACAACCCCAAGATCATGACCTGATCTGAAACCAAGAGTCAATGCTCAACTGACTGAGCCACCCAGGCACCCCTATTTTACCACAATTTAAAAATTTAGGGAAAAATAGTAGGCAAAGGACTTGGATATACATTTGTCCAAAGAAGATATACAAATGTCTGATAAGCTCATGAAAATGATGCTCAACATCAACTACTCATTAGGGAAACGCAAATCAAAACCATGAGCTACCGCTCACACCCATTAGGATGGCTGTTATCTAGAAAACAAAATGAAAACCAAAAACCAGAAAATACCAAGTGGTGGCATGGATGTGGAGAAACTCTTGTGCATTGCTAGTGGGGATGTAAAATTTTGCAGCTGCTGTAAAAAACAGTATGGCAGCACCTTTAAAAACTAATTTTTTTTAGAATCCAATTCCTGGATTCTTCTGGCTATATACCCCCAAAGAATTTAAAGTAGGGACTTCAACAAATATTGGTACACCAATTTTTAAAAAGATTTTATTTATTTATTTGATAGAGAGAGAAAGAGAGCTCATAAGCAGGGGGAGCAACAGAGGGAGAGAGAGAAGCAGGCTCTCCACTGAGCAGGGAGCCTGTTGCGGGGCTCAATCCCAAGACCCTGGGATCATGACCTGAGCCAAAGACAGATGCTTTACTGACTGAGCTGCCCAGGTGCCCCTGTACACCAATTTTTATAGCAGCATTAATCACAGTAACCAAAAGGTGGAAACAATTCAAGTGTCAATTGGTGGATGAATGAATAAGCAAAATGTGGGATATACACACAATTGGATATTATACAGCCATAAAAAGGAATGAAATTGTGATGCATACTAAAAACAATAGATGAACCTTAAAAACACACCACATGAAATAAGCCAGATACAAAAGAATAAATACATGATTCCATTTATATGATGTACCTAGAATAGCAGTTTTATAGAGACAAAAAGTAGAATAGAAGTTGCTAGGGGTTGTGGTAGGGGGCATGGAGAGTTTCTGTTTGGAACGATAAGAAATTCCTAGAAATAAATGGTAGTGATGATCACGAATATAGCAAAGGTACTTATTGCCACTGCATTGTACACTTAAAAATGGTTAAGGTGGTAATTTTTTCCACTGTGAGACAGTGATATATTTGGCCGCAACAGAAAATATGAATGGAGGAAGTGTTTACTCTTCCTATTTTCTGGTATAGATTGTGTAAAATTCATGGTAATTCTTCCCTAAACATTTGGTTAGAATGCTCAAGTGAAATTATGTGGGCCAAGGGATTTCTTTTTGGGGAGTTTTTAAATGATGAATTCCGTTGCCTTGACTGTTATGGGGCTATTTAAATGATCTATTTCATGTTAAGTTTGTGTTTTATGTGGAAGTAATCCATTTTGTCTAAGTTGTCAAGTATAGATGTGTCCAGTTCATACTATAGTCCTTTATTATCCTTTTGATATCTGCAGAGACTCCAGGGCTCTCCCATTTCACTCCTGATATTGGTCATTGCTATCTTCTTTCTTCCTCAGCAGTCTTCATAGAGGTTTGTCAACTTTATTGATCATTTGACTCTTTCCACTGTTTTTCTCTTTTCAATTTCATTGATTTCTTCTCATTATTTCTTTCCTTCTCTCTTTTTTTTTTTTTAAGATTTTATTTATTTATTTGACAGAGAGAGAGACAGCCAGAGAGAGAGGGAACACAAGCAGGGGGAGTGAGAGAGGAAGAAGCAGGCTCCCAGTGGAGGAGCCTGATGTGGGGCTCGATCCCAGGACTCCGGGATCACGCCCTGAGCCAAAGGCAGATGCTTAACGACTGAGCCACCCAGGCGCCCCTCTTTCCTTCTCTTTTCTGTGGGTTTATTTTGCTCTTTTCCTCCATTAGAGTCTTAAAGTGGGAGCTCAGATTGTTGATTTGAGACTTTTACTATTTTCAAATGTTTGCATTTAGGGTGCTATAAACTTTCCTCTCAAAACTGCTGTAGCTCTGTCCCGCAGATGTCAATGTGTTCATTTTTATTCAGTTCTATGTGCGGTTTTTAAAAAAATTTCCCATGAAACATCCTCTTTCACTCAATGGATTATTTAGAAAAATGTAGTTTACTTTCCAAGTGTTTGGATCTTTTCCTGTTATCTTTTTGTTACTGACTTCTGGTTTGATCCCACTGTGGTCAGAGAATACATTCTGTATGATTTCAATTCTTTTAAATGTTTGAGATTGTTTTGTGGCCCTGAATATGATTGATCTTGGTATATGTTCCATCAGCACTTGAAAAAAAAGATGTGTATTCTTGTGTTGTTGATTGGAATGTTCTATAGATATCAATTTGATCCTGTTGGTTGATCGTGGTGTTGAGTTATTCTATATTCTTGCTGATTTTCCGTTGAGTTTTTCTACCAATCATTAAGAGACGGGTACTGAACTATAACCAGATTTGTCTATTTCTCCTTTCAGTTCCGTCAGTGTTTGCTTCACATATTTTGTAGCTCTGTTTGGTTGATACACACTTAGGACTGCTATCGATGTCTTATTGGTGAATTGATCCTTTTATCGTTATATAACGTCCCTTCCTGCCTAAGAAAATTTTCTTTACTCTGAAGTCTACTTTGTCTGATATTAATATAGATACTCCTGCTTTCCTTTATTTGTGTTTATTTTTATTTTTTATTTTGTTTTTTATTTTTTTGCCATTTAACATTGTTTTACTCTAGCATTAAAGACTCTTCTTTCTTACAGATTATTTCCTTGGAACTCTAGTGGACCTGACTATCGTATGGGTACCCTGGGTTTAGATTCAAAATCTCCCCATAAATCACCCCAACAAATCTTTAGGCCACATCTTTTGAAATCTATTAAAAGATGGATTAACAATTTTCCAAACAATCTATAGACAATAGAATTCTGGCCATAAAGAGTACATTAACTCAATTTACACTACAATAGTCCTGCTGACGTTCTATGATCCTTATTATTTTTTTTCTTCAAATTTTTATTTAAATTCTAGTTAACAAATAGTGTAATATTGGTTTCAGGAGTAGAATTTGGTGATTCATCACTTACATATAATACCCAGTGCTCAACACAAGTGCCCTCCTTAATACCCATCGCTCATTTAGCCCATTCCCCTCCATCAACCCTCAGTTTGTTCTCTATGGTTAAGAGTCTTTCATGGTTTATTTCCCTCTCTTTTTCCCCTTCTCCTATGTTCATCTGTTTTGTTTCCTAAATTCCACACATGAATGAAATCATATGGTATTTGTTTTTCTCTGACTGACTTATTTCACTTAGCATAATACACTCAAGCTCAATCCACGTTGTTGCAAATGGCAAGATTTCATTCTTTTTGATGGCTGAGTAATATTCCAGCGCACGTGCCTAAACACACACACACACACACACACACACACACACACACACCACATCTTCTTTATCCATTCATTAGTCAATGGACATTTTGGCTCTTTCCATAATTTGTCAATTGTTGATAATGTTCCTATAAACATCAGAGTACACGTGCCCCCTTGAATCAATATTTTTGTTCCCTTATTCATGTTTATATGAATACATGATATATCTTTTTTCCCAATCTTTACTTTAAACCAATCTATATATTTGAAGTATATTTCTTATAGATAGCATATAGTCGGGTTATGTTTTCAATACATTCTGCCAATCTGTGTTTTAATTGGTATATTTATACCATTTACCTTTAATGTAATTATTGGTATGTTAGGGCTTGAGTCTGCCATTTTGTTTTTTTGTATTCTGTTTGTTCTGTTTTTCATTTCTCTTTTCTTTCTCCTGCATTTTTAGAATTTTATTTTGATTTATCTATAGTGTTTTTCAAGGTACATCTTTGTATAGCTTTCGTAGTGGTGGCTCTAGGTATTACATTATATATATAGCCTATCACAGTCTACAGGTGTTATCATTTCACTAGTTCAAGTACAACCTTTCCCTTTACATCCCTAACCCTTCCCTGTTTATAATTGTCTTAAACATTTCCTCTAATACATTTAGAACCACATCAGACTGTATAATTTTTGCTTCTATCATCAAACAATTTAGAAAACTCAAGGAGAAAAAGAAAACCTATTACATTTACCCATGGTTTTGCTTATCATGTTCTCCCTTTCATCATTTTCTTTCTGCTTAGAAAACTTTCTTTGTCATTTTTTAAAGATAGGACTACCAAACAAATACTCTTAGTTTTTTGTTTGTTTTTCATTTGAGAATGTCTTGATTTCTTCCTCATTCCTGAAGGATGTTTTCAGTGGGTGTGGGATTCTGGATTGCCAGTTATTTTTTTTTCAGCCCTGGAGAAATATTATTTCACTTTCTTCTGGCTTCCATGGTTTCTGATGACAAATTTGCTATCATTCTAATTGTTTTCTCCCTACGGTTAAGATCATTTTTCTATGGCTGTTTCTTAGACCCTTTGTCTTTGGTTTTCAGAAGTTTAATTATAATGAGTCTTTAAGTGTTTTTTTAGCCTTGCCTTTCTTCTCCTCTCCTTCTTGGACTTTGCTGACACAAATGCTAGTTATTTTGTTGTAGTCTCTTCCCTAAGGCTCTGTTTGTTCTTTTTTCCAGTCTATTTTATTTCTGATGTTTATATTGAGTAATTCCTATTTTTCTATCTTCTAGCTCATTAGTTCTTTTTTCTGTATGTACCCTGAATTTTGCTCTTGAGCTCATCTACTAAGCTATTTTGTTTCAGTTACTACCTTTTTCAATTCTAAAATTGCCATTTGGTTCTTCTTTATATCTTCTGAATTTTTTGCTGAACCTTTTTATATTTATTGCTGAGCCTTTCCATTTAAAATAAATTTTTAAAGCATGTTTATAATTGTTCATTACAGCATTTTTATTGTGGCTGCTTTTAAAACTTTGTCAGATAATTCTAACATCTTTATCATCTCAGTGTTGTCATCTATTGATTGTCTTTTATTCATTTGGTTTGAGATCTTCCTGGTTCTTGGTATGATGAATGATTTTCAGTTGAAACCTAGGCATTTTTGTATTGTTATGAGGCTCTGGATCTCAGTAAACCTTCTCTTTTGGCTAGGTTCTTTGATTTTTAACTCCATTCTACAGAGGAAAGGGAAGGTGCTGCCTCATTACTGCCTTGTTACTGTCAGGTATATTCTACTTCTACCAGTTTCCTCACTGAGTCTTTGTTGACACCCAAGGGGCGACATCATGGGAGAGGCTCCCCATTGTGGTCTCTACTGACACTGTGGTATGGGGAGGCCTTATCACTGCTGGATGATGGTGGAAGTCTTAACTCTCTTACTAGGCTTCTTCTGATACTACTGTGGGAAGGCATTAGGCTACCACGTTACTGTCCAGTGGAAGCTCAGGCTCTCCATGCAATCTCCAATGACACTGCAGGAAACCCTCATTTCAGGCCATTGAGGATGAAAGTCCTACCTCTTTACCTGACCTTCTCTGACACCACTCCAGCATTCTACTACAGTGTTAGAAAGGTGGGAATCTAGGACCCCACTCAGCCTTTGCTGATATGGGTGGGGTTGAGGGACCATTATTTTCTGTTGACTAAAGTAGAGTGATGATTATCTAAAAGTTTTCTGTCTTGCTGGACTGCCTCTTTTCTGGTCCTTTGGCTAGACAGTGTAGGCTTTTGTTGGGGCTTTTTTGTCTGCATCACTGGCATTTCCAGGTTGTTGACTACTTCAGTTTTAAGTCTGGGATATATGAGTCAAAACAAAACCCAAGGAATTTACTGTCATGTCTTTCCTCAGGTCCCAGGGTCCTTAGCTGGCCTATCTTCTTTCTATCTCTCAGAACCTTCTTATAGTTGTTTTATATATAATGTCAATTATATATATGGTTTCTGGTATACTTAGTGGGAGGAAGAGGGGAAAATGTCTACTTGATCTTTCCAGACACAGAAGTCCTCTTTAGCTAACTGTAACCAATTCTCTCTGTAGGAGTTTGAACTGTGTTCCTATGTTTCCATTTACTAACTAAGGACCCACTGCAAACAATCCACCTGGAGCTATGGCACTGCTACTGGGCTAAATTTGAGAATTGGCATTTCCTGAAACCTAAATAAAATATTAGCCCACATACTCCAGCAACATATCAAAAGAATATTTTTTGCTCAAGAAGGGTTAATTCTAACAACACAAAGATGGTTTGGTATTAACAAATCCAATAGTATGACTGTATTAATAGGCCAAAGGAGAAATCCATGTGATCACTCCATGAATGCAAAATATGCAATTGACAGAATTCAATATTCTTTCTCTATATATTTCCTAATAAAATAGAAATCAATGAATACTCTCTTTAAACAATTGAAAAACAACAGTCCAATTTATAATCGCACCAAAATGAGTAAGATACCTAGGAATACATTTAACCAAGGAGGTAAAAGACATTGATTAAAGAAATTGAAGATGATACAACAAATGGAAAGATAAACCATGCTCATGAATTGGAAGAATTAATATTCTTAAAATGTTCATACAACCCAAAGCAATTTACAGATTCAATGCAATCCCTGTCAAAATACCAACAGCACTTTTCACAGAACTAGAACAAATAATCCTAAATTTTGTAAGGAACTACAAAAGACCTCAAAGAGTCAAAGCCCAATCCTGAGAAAGAAAACAAAGCTAGACATATCACAATCCCAGATTTCAAGATATATTACAAAGCTATGTCATCAAAACAATATGGTACTGACACAAAAATAGACACATAGGTCAATGGAACAGACAGAAAGCCCAGAAACAGATCCACATTTATATGATCAATTAATCCATGACAAAGGTGGCAAGAATATACAATGGGGTGGGGCACCTGGGTGGCTCAGTTGTTGAGTGTCTGCCTTTGGCTCAGGTCATGATCTTGGGGTCCTGAGATTGAGCCCCAATGCAGTTGGGCTTCCTGCTCAGCAAGGAGTTGGCTTCTCCCTCTACCCCTCCCCCTGCTTGTGCTCTCTCTCTCACTCTGTCTTTCAAATAAATAAATAAATAACTTAAAAAAAAAAGAATATAAAATGGGGAAATGACAGTCTTTTCAATAAATGGTGTTGGGATAACTGGACAGCTACATGCAAAAGAATTAAACTGGACTACTCTCTTACACCATACACAAAAATAAACTCAAAATGGATTAAAAACCTAAAAGTGAGACCTAAAACCATCAAACTCGTAAAAGAAAACATAGGTAATTTCTTACAGTAATCTCTTGGACATTGGCCTTAGCAACATACTTATGGTTATGTCTCCTCAGGCAAGGGAAACGAAAGCAAAAATGAACTATGGGGACTAAATAAAAATAAAAAGCTTCTGCACAGCAAAGGAAATCAGCAACAAAACAAAAAGGCAACCTACTGAATGGAAGAAGATATTTGTAAATAATATATTTATAAGGAGTTAATAGCCAAAACATATAAAGAACTTGTACAACTCAACACCAAAAAAAAAAAAAAATCTGATTAAAAAACAGGCAGAGGACATGAATAGACATTTTTCTAAAGAAGATATGCAGATGGTCTACAGGTACAAGAAAGATGCTCAACATCACTCATCATCAGGAAAATGCGAATCCAAGCCACAGTGAGATATCACTCCACACCTGTCAGAATGGCTCAAATAAAAAGCACAAGAAACAACAGTGTTTCCTCTAACAGTGTTAGAGGAAGTAGAGAAAAGGGAACCCTCGTGCACTGTTGGTAAGAATGTAAATTGGTGCAGTCATTATGGAAAACAGTATGGAGGTTCCTTAAAAAATTAAAAATAAGACTACCATTTGATCCAGTAATCACACTACTGGGTATTTACCCAAAGAATACAAAAACACAAATTTCAAGGGATATATGCACCCCCATGTTTATTGCAGCATTATTTACAACAGCCAAACTATAGCTCAAGTGTCCATCCATAGATGAATGGATAAAGAATGGAATATTACTCAGTCATAAAAAAGAATGAGATCTTGCCATTTGTGACAGCATGGATGGACCTAGAGGGTAATACGCTAACTGAAATAAGTCAAATAGAGGAAGATGAATACCAGATGCTTCCGCTCATTTGGGGAATCTAAAAGGCAAAATTAACAAACAAACAAAAGGCCTTTTTTTTTTTTAATAGGCTCCAGGCCCAGTATGGAACCTGACACGGGGCTTGAACTCACGACCTTGAGCTCAAGACCTGAGCTAAGATCAAGAGTTGGAGACTTAACTGACTGAGCCACCCGGATGCCCCCAAAATAAAGACTCTTCACTATAGAGAACAAACTGGTGGTTGCCAGAGGGGAGCATATCTCCAATCAAGTCAGCATCACACTTGATAGTGAAACATGAGCATCTTTCCCATTAAAATTTGGTCGCCCATAATCACCTTTATCATTTAACCTTGGTCTGGGAATACTAGCCAATAAAACATACATAAATAGGGTATAAGTAACAATTTCTGACAAAACTATACTCTTATTTCCATGTCCTTCCACCACATTGTTTTCCCTTGAAGTTGACACTAGCTGGGATTGCTTAGTTCATTTCAAACTTCAACAGTTTTTCTTTCCTTCCCCATGATTCAGCATTTGACTGACAGGAGTTAAGATCAGAATCAGGTCTTATAGGCTTTGTATTCCTAATACTAGGTAGTAGTTAGGTAGCAGGCCCTCAGTGAATATTTTCAGATTAAGAATTCAAAATGTAATATTAAAAATTAAATAAGTATATGTTACAAAATATACCTTGGAAGGTAAATCAGTGATTTTATCTTCTTGAAGTTTGTTCAAAACCTAATGCTTTGTGACTACACAGTAAGTATGTGACTTATCAATTTTTGTAATGAGATCAAAATAGCATATCCTGGAATACTCAGTATTTTTTCACTGGAATTTGGTTAAATCATAACTGTTCTTATACTTAAGAGCTTCAGCTAGAAATTCCTCTGCATGTTCTAAAATATTCCCCAAATTTGATGAGACATATGCAATCAAAGCAAGACTGGAGGAACCCGAAAAATCACATCCGCACTCAACTATGATTTCACTTTGTAACTGTCACTCTCACTTTTAACTCACCACACAGCTATTTGACCTGGGAACAGAATATACACTTGCCTTGTCACTCACTCCTATTGTTTCTAAGCGTAGCTGAAAATTGTATACAGGAGGTTAACCAAAAGATTCATTTTCTAAGTTGAAGTACTTCAATTAGTCCGTCCTTCTCCACAGGAGATTTGCAGTGTAGTCCCATGCACCACTGACGCTCCAATTTAGTTCTGACAATAAACACTGAGTCCTGCAACTGATCTGAGATCCCTTGACCAAAATCAAATACGAAAAAAAAAGAGACACAATATCAGGTTGAATGCTTACCTCTGTTCCCGAGTGTTGATCCCTAATAACATCCATCTGTCTCTTAAATAGTTCTAACACAGCCTGGTAGACCAGTTCATACTGTTCCTGAAAAGCATCACACACCGAAACAAATGAAAACAAACAAGACACTTGGTGAAGCACAGCACCAGAGTTCAGGACTGTGCACATCAGTCGAATCCTAGCATAGCAGACCTGGAGAGACCATCGACCGCAGTTTCATTGCAGTGCCCTTATGTTTGCGTGGCCCATTTCGGATTGCAGAGCACTTCTAGGCTACTAGAAACAGCTAAATATTTGATCTTCTAGCTCTAAATATACAAGGGCCTTCCAGCATGGTTTATGTTCTGACCCACTTTCTCACTTATCTTTCCCTCCACCACCCCCCCTCCAATCCTGTTTTCCTGGCTCACATTTTAAACGTTTTATTTGACCCCGGATGCCTTTTTTGGTCAGGCACCATCTTTTCTGGAAAAAAGGAAAAAAGGGGGATTGATGGTGGTCGATGGGTAGATAGATAGCTTCAACACATATTCTTCACTTGACCCTGACAATTGATCTCCAAAGTAGGTAGGCTGTTATCCCTGTTTACACTTTGGGCAAGGTCGTTCAGCGGTAATTTCCAGACTTGGATTCGAACCTGAATCTTCTGACTCTTAATTTAGCATGCCTAGATCAAGCCGCTGAAATTCCCTCTTAGTGAAGACACTGAAGAAGAGTAGACCACCCAAGAGAGTCTGGAAATTTGTGCTTGTAAAAGGATTTCACTGTGGAGAAATGACACCACCGCCATTACAGGGTCGGCTGAGGGGTGGGGGTTGGTTCTGTCATGGGACCTGCTCTAACACTTGATTTTGGATCTACTTCTCATCTGAAAGAGCCTCAGCGGGGTTTTCCCGGCACGTCACACAATCCTATACAAATAAAGCACAACTTTTGCCAATTATAATTTTAGCAGGAGAACCATACAGAGTCCTTATCACCCAACACATCTATTGGTACACTCTACCATTTTTTTTAAGAAGAGAGAAAAATCAGACAGGAAGTGCTCAGCTGGTTACAGTGCTATTTCCTGGTGAGAGTGGTGTCAGAAAAAGCAGCGACAACTGGTAAGGGATTTGTTCAGCTAGTTGTTGATAATGCCAACATGTGAAGGCTAACCGGAAATCGTTTCCTCTGTCTTCCGACCTTTACAAGAAGACCGGAAATGGGCTTTCTCTGAAATGGGGTAGGATTTTATTGATTGAGTCAGTATTACAATGTAATATTAGACAGCTAGGTTGCATTCTTCCTGGGGTCTTCAGAAATTTACATGGATCAGCCTGCTTTTAAGTCCGGTGGTTCTAAACCAGCCACTGCTTTCATTTCACAAAAACTTTTTCCCTCAGGTTGAATATAGAAAACACCTACAGTCGACGCTCAAAAAAAAAAAAAATTTTTTTTTTCCACTAGCTATTAATGGAAAACCTGTGTGGGCCAAACGAAGGCTTATATTACAATAGCTCTTCATTTTTTCCCCTCAATTCACAAATGCCAGATGAAAATATCTGAAATGCCACTGTCGATTATTTTACCTCCAACTCTATGTGCAGGTCCATTTGTAAGTGCTTGAAACACTTCAGGGTCTTGCTATTTAAGCGGTAGAAAGTAGTTATAACAAATTATGTCAATGTGTCTGTTACTTAATATCAATAAATACTCGGTGAATGAATGAATGGTTGAAAGCTAAACTCCATCTTAAAGATGGAGACCATCTTTTTAGAAATGTAGGTAAAATTATTGGTGTAGAAATCTGGGTGAAATTAATATTGTAGAGAGTGAGAGATCTTTGCTGGGAATGTTTCATCTAGGCGGTGGAACTTGAGCAGGAGAGGAGAGATCAAAACAGGAGAAGAACATTCCTAATGCAATGAAAGAGGGTGAGCACTTTGGGGTGGATGAAAATATTGTGTGACATATGTAACCCTATATATAGTATAATTATAATTATGGTTTTTTAAGTATGCTTACAGTAAGGATCAGGAGAGACCACAGAAAAATAGTAATCGTGGCCACCTCTAGGTGATAGGAGTATGGTTGCTTTTATTTTTATTTTTCATCAAGTCAAAAAATGAGTATACAGACTGCATTCTCCAGATTCTGTTACCACTTCCTGAAGTCGAAATGACAAATCTTTGATTTTTCTACAGTTTCAGAAGCGAATTACTGCTACAAATAACTTCAAGTTACCCTGACCCAACTATTTCTTTCGAATCAATCAAACAGCTTGTGGAATTCTTTCAACATTCTTTATAAGAAATGTTGCATTGTTTTCTTAATATTTTCTGCACAGACAGTAAAATACAAGGAGTGAGAGGAATTTGACCCAAGGCAAGGGATACAAGAAAAATATTGATCCATTCAGAGTTCGAGGAAGTGCAAACGGGCTAGCGCACCTCTGAGTACATTGGTGGCAGAGCTACGCAGTCAGCTGTTTTGTGTTGCCTTCCTATTGACCAGAGAGACGTAGCAAGACTGACACATGTCATGATCCATTCACCACAGCCGCATACCTGAGTTTGAACAAAGGAAGGCCTTTGCGTTCGCATTTCCTGGATCAAACTAAAAACACTGAAATTCTCAGGAAGTATCTATGAAATAAAAGGGAAAAAAATATATCTTACTCCTTTGTTCCTTAGCTTTGTTACTAAATTATTTCTCCCAGCCTCGTCACTCCCATGATATCTCCTCTCCCCCCAGAAGATAATATCCGAAAAAGAATGCATTTTTAAAATAAATGAGATTTCTTGTCATTTGCAGCATGATTGAGAGCCTGGTATTTTCCCCAAAAAAGCTGGAAGAAGCTCCTGAGAATGATTCCACATGGGGTGGTCAAATGTCTGAAGTTAAAAATATAATGAGGGAGAAGGCTCAGATGAGTGTGAGAATTTTATGAATCAAAGAAATTGGCAGATAGATTTAAAGCCCGTATTTCAACCTTCCCACTTCCTATTAGACTTTTTTAAAATGACTTAGAGATGGGAACACAAGGTTTGATTGTGGTAGATTGAGTCCATCCACTAAAGTAGTTTGGGTAAAGGAAGGGTCACTGTGGAATTTAGGTCAGTGATTCTCAAACACGCATCCGAAGCGCCTGGAGAGCTTGCTGCCTGCCCCCCGCCCCCAGAGTTTTCGCTTCAGTCCATCCAAGGCAGGGCCCAAGGTTTTGCATTTCTAACAAGTTCTCAGGTGATGCCGATGCTGCTTGCCTGGGAACCACGCTTAGAGAACCACCAGCCCAGGGCCTAACTTAATCATCTGACAAAGCAGGTCTACAGTGAATATTCTAGAAAAGATGAGTCATGGAGATAGATGTCTGGAAGAACCAAACAATTCCTGAGTCTAAAAGTAGCAGGGTGAGCAAACAGGAAGTGCCTGCGGAGAGAAACTCACCCCATCTTTTAGCAACATCCAGGTATAATCAAGAGCACAGATAACACCAGTCCTTCCACAGCCGGCACTGAAATGAGAGATCACAGGAGCACGCATAGTTGGAGAGCCTGGATCATTGACGGCAGCTGGGAAATGTCACCAGCACATTGAGGAAGGAGAAATCTAGAGGCAATGGAACGGTCCAACCCCGCTCCCCACGCCCCATTTCCCAGAGCACGTTTGTCGGTTGCCACATGCCCACACCGAACCGCAGGACAGAGCCTCGGCGACTTCTCTCAGCAAGAGTCTCTAGAGCTGCCCTGTTCCCGAGGAACTTGTCAGAAAATATTAATTGAATGCTCAGGTTGAATTTATTATGGTTTGTTTTTGCTGTGGACCAGGCTCTTTCGATCACTCTCATTTCTAAGCTTCGTTCCTTTCTAATCAACTGGAAAAATTGAGACGAGGATCGGGAGCCTACATCCTTTTTTTTTTTTTTTTTAAAGATTTTATTTTATTTATTCATTCAACAGAGATAGAGACAGCCAGCGAGAGAGGGAACACAAGCAGGGGGAGTGGGAGAGGAAGAAGCAGGCTCATAGCGGAGGAGCCTGATGTGGGGCTCGATCCCAGAACCGCGGGATCACTCCCTGAGCCGAAGGCAGACGCTTAACCGCTGTGCCACCCAGGCGCCCCGGGAGCCTACATCCTATGTGCTTGTACCACCTTAAATTCCAACAGAGTCCGTCTTCCCTCAGTTACAGCGAGAGTCCTGGCCAGACCGTAATGTCCGGTTTGTTTGGGGTGGAAGGTTCACGGAACAGCATCATACCTGCAGTGAATGCATATGGGAACACTGTCGTCCTCTTGGTAAGACCGCACATCCCAGATGAGCTCAAGAATAGGGTCTATCGATGAAGGCACGTCATGGTCTGGCCAGTTCTTGTAATGAAACTGGTAGATAGTTCGAGTTTCCTATAAAAAAGAGCCAGAATTAAAGGAGAGTTCAGTGTTAGGACCCCACCTCATTCTACCACAAGATCTCCCTCCTGTTGGCAATTTGTGCTGCTTTCTTCTCTATAGGCCTCTAGGTGCCACATGCCTCCTGAGAACAATTAAAAGTGATTTCGGGTCACTGACTATTGCTCTTTCCCTGTGTGCCCCACTCACAAGAGGAGGTAGAGATTTAGTCCAAACCAGAGCTTCCCAACTGGTGTGCTTCACTGGTTCAGGTGGGGCACAGGCATGCTGATATCTGAAACCCCTTTGCCCTAGAGACACTGGGCGATGTGAGCTCTCAAGTTGGTTCCCAGCCTCTATTCACCTCACAGCCTCTATTCATTCTACAAAAGTTCTCATTTTATAAGTGTGCCATGGTGTGTAATAGATTGGGGAGTAGAGGTTACACCAAAGGTCTCTTTTGCATATGAAGATTTATCCAGAACGTGAAAGGCCCCACCACTCCCTATCATCTTGAGCCTGGCCCGAGTCATACATATGTATTTGCCTCTGTGGGCTCTTGAGTTGACCACTCCGGGTCTATACTTACACTATTGAACTTGGCTTTTAGAGTCCTGATTATGTAATCAGATTTTCTATTTTCTGCTTCCTAAGAAGTAAATTCAGATATTAGTTATTTCAAAGACTAATGTTCAAAAACTAGTCTCTATAAAGTAGACCTTGGATCATCTGCTCAGCCAGACGGAAGCAGGCATCATACTCACACAGGATATGGAGAAGGGGCCAACTTGCCGCGGTAGCTCTCCTGGCTCAGTCCAATAGCGCTCACACTTTTTCTGTTGCACAAAGCAGAATGTCATGACTTCCCTCCGGATATTCTAGTCTCTTCTGGGTAACAAAACCCACTCCCTCCTTCAGAAGCAAATTCAGCTCTGCGTCCTTCACCTTGGGTTAGGACCATTTAACCCCCTGGGGCTTCATCCCCAACATCGTGGTCTGGAATCTCCAAGGATAGGAAAAACACTAAAGGATATATAACTTACAGACTTCCTGGAAGTCTAAAGAAGTAGAAATAGGGATCTGACATTTTCAGTACAGTAGTGCCGGCTTATCCACAGCTTTGCTTTCCATGGTTTAGTTACCCACAGTCGCCACAGTCTTCCAGCTACCTATCGTCCAGGATGTGTTGCTGGAAGGTCTGTAGTAGCCTAACCCTACATCACGACACCTACGTCATTCCCCCCTCATTTCATCTCATCGTGTAGACATCTGATCGTCTCACGTCACCATCATCAGAAGGGTGAGTATAGTACAATAAGATATTTTGAGAAAGAAAGAGATCACATTCACATAACTTGTAGTATATTGTTATAATTGTTCTATTTTAGTATTGTTGTTGTTAACTCCTACTGCGCCTAATTCACAAATTAAACTTTACCATAGGCGTGTGTGCGCAGAAGAAAACACAGTGTATATAGAGTTTGGAATTATTCTTGGTGTCAGGCACCCACTCCAGGCGTCTTGGAGTATATCCCATGTGAATAAGGGGGGACCACTGTATTTCAAAGGGATTAACAGAAATTAAGTCTACTAAAGCAAAGCTTCACAAGCTAAGTGTAGCTTGTTTTTTTGGTGTTGTTGTTAAAGATTTTATTTATTTATTTATTTATTTATTTATTTATTTATTTGAGAGAGAGTATGAGGGGGTTGGAGAGGGGCAGTGGGAGAGGAACAAGCAGACTCCCCACTGAGCAGGAAGCCCAACTGGACTGAGCAGGGGCTCGATCCCAGGACCCTGAGGTCACGACCTGAGCCGAAGGTAGGTGCTTAATGAACTGAGCCAGTTAGGTGCCCCTGAAAGCTTGGTTCTCACTAGAATTATGAATGTCAACAGTAGGTAAGAAGAGTTTCTATTCAATAGAAACATAATGTGAACTACCCATGCAGTTTTAAGTTTTCTAATAGCCACATTCAAAAATGAAAAATATGAGAGTAATTTTAATAATACATCTTAGCCCAGTATATAAAAAAAAACATGTAATCAATATAAAACATATATTTGATACTTGACATTTCTTATCTCGGTCTTCAAAACTCAGGGTGTATTTCCTATTTACAGCACATCTCAATACCCTAAATTACCATTGGAAACATCTCCTCTCCGTTTAGAGTTCATCAAATGGATAGTTGAGAAAGATTCACATACCCAAGCTGTTCAAAACATACTTAAAGTTTTCCAAACACTGAATTGGAAAACCGAGTCTTTAAATTTAAGCTCACCAGAATGAAATGAGATAAAATGGAGCCCCTGGGTGCACTAGCCATGTTTCAAGGGCTCGATAGCCACATGTGGCTAGTGGATGTCATGTTGGACAGCACGGGGTTAGAAGTGCTGACTGTTAAAGATGCCTGATTAATAAAAGTGGGAAAGTGAACCATTACTCTAAAAACATATCTTATCTTAACATAGAGAGTCTACGGGGACAGTGGACAAAAGGAGTTCTTAGGGGTAAAAAGCCTGGAGAGTCATTTGGCATTCCCAAAACGACAGCTAGCAAGATGAGGATAATTTTTAAGTAGGCACACTTAAGAAAAGTTCTGCAACCAACTCTTCCCCTTCTCTCTCCTTCATCTGTAGGTTCACCAGAAGGCGACTCACCTTCCCCATCTCAAACTCCATGCATGCCATCACAATGATCTGAGGGGACGAAATAGAGCATTGACGTAGTTAGAGCAGTTCATACCTGGGTCCCAGAATCATTGGTTTTTTTCTGTGTTATTTGTTTTTTAACCCCCAAAGGAAATCTTAGTAAATGATTAAATGTTGCTCCCATCCTTCTTTCTGCCCTCACTTCCCTTTTCTCTATTCAAATCAGTAAATTCTTATTAACAAATGAACCTGTCAAGACATGAACTTTCATTTCCTTGAATAACGGTGACATTGTGATTTTGACAAAAATTTGCTTGAACACTGAAATCCTAGTGACTGACCCCAAAAGGCCCCGATTTTAATGTAGAGGAAACCTCAGTCACATATCCTGACACCCTCCCCACCCCATCCCTAACAACTACAGAACAGAGGAACAAAACAACTCTGCCCTTACCAGGACACTGTGTTCCCAGATCATCCTCCAGAAGTCCAGGAGAGTTGTAGACAAGGGTCCCTGGGTGGCAATATAACCCTTGGGTCCATAAACTCCCTAAAGGGGAACAGAAATTGTGTGGGACGACTACCAATAATATCCTCTTCCTCCTGTCTCGTATCCCCTCCGCCTTTTTTTAGGTACCGAGAGAAATATGGTCTAGAATACCAACCCTTTGTTTAGATGCCTAGAGACCTGCCGTATACAGGGCGTACCTTAATGAAGTTGGCGTTGATGTAGTTGGAATCTTCATCCGAGGTTATCAGGGCCAGCTCTACTCGGCTGTGATCATCTATAATACAAAAGACAGACACAGTGTAACTACAAGGGCTTAGTCATAGGGTTTACTGTAAGTCAGGACGTAGCGCTGCCAATAGCGGATGCTTGGAAGTGTTTGCTGAGTGAGTGAGTGAGTGAGTGAAGGTTCTTCTGTGGTTGTTAATAGTACAAACTAATTTGTCAGAGCATTGTTGGGGCTTAGGAGCAGCAGACAATGGGTAAAAAGAGATAAGAATGATGGAATTTGGGAGAAGGTACAAGCTCATAGGGAGAAACTTACAGGGCAAGATATCCTTATATCTGTTTTTCTTGATATTTGCGGGCATCTCGGCCACAGTGGTGGGATAGGTTTTGTCTGCCTTGTACTTGGTGGATTGTCTTTTCAGCTTCTGTAATAAAATTCCAAAAATTAGATCCTCCTAGGGTACAGAGGTGAGAGGCTGTCTCTGGACAGCTTTCCTTCTCTTCTGCCCAAACAGTCCCCTTTTCCATTTGTAGCACCTTCTAGAACTACCTCGAATTCAGGACAGAGTCCTAGAGCATAAGGTCAACAGACTTTAGTTTGGAGAAGTGAGAAGATCACACTTACAGCAGCTGAGCCACAAATAGCTGAAACCTAGAGGTGAAACTAGTGAATATTTTAAAAGTCAGTGTCTTTTTGAAAACAAGCTCTATGCTCCGCACAAACGTTTCTCGCTTTCTCCCTGTCAAATAAATAAATAAAATCTTTTTTTTTAAGATTTTATTTATTTATTCGACAGAGATAGAGTCAGCCAGCGAGAGAGGGAACACAAGCAGGGGGAGTGGGAGAGGAAGAAGCAGGCTCCCAGTGGAGGAGCCTGATGTGGGGCTCGATCCCAGAACGCCGGGATCACGCCCTGAGCCGAAGGCAGATGCTTAATGACTGAGCCACCCAGGTGCCCTGAAATCTCAAATTTCTATATGGAGATTCGATTACAAAGTTCCAGTTCTGAATTCCTGACCATGTCCTAGACCTTTCCACTTTCACTTATTATT
The DNA here is from genome assembly GCF_023065955.2 of Ursus arctos. Lineage (NCBI taxonomy): Eukaryota > Metazoa > Chordata > Mammalia > Carnivora > Ursidae > Ursus > Ursus arctos. The sequence goes on along the minus strand of NW_026622786.1, from coordinate 12,304,943 downwards.
AGAGCCTCAGAGTCGCCACATTTCAAACTAAAATCAGTATTGTTCCCGCTGTCAGAGCCACTGGCATTACCCTTATCCCAGGCAACTATACCCTGGAAATTGAGAGTCACTTGTGGTTTCCTGCTTCTAACAATTCCCACCTCTCGCTGTGTCAGCAAGTTCAACTGATTCTTCCCATGTCGTATCTTGCATTGACCTTCGTTCCTATCTCCACCACAGGTATCTTAATGAAGACCCTCTACCTTGAAGCTTGAACCGGTCCAGTTGCTTCTTAACTCCCGTTCATGCTTTTCTGTCTTTCCTCATCCAAATTCATTGAGGGACAATTATGCCAAATTAATCTTACTAAAATATTGCTTTCTTTTTCTCTCTCATGCCCAAAACAACTTCAGTGAAACCACCCCCCGCCTTGCTACTGGGAAAGAGCCCAGACTCCTGAGCCAAGTACTTGAGATTCTCCCCAGTTGGATCCCAAGCTAATTTTCCCATATTCCCCACAGTCCTAGAATTGTAAGGTGCCTTAAGATTGACTTCCAGGAGACATCATATGTACTCCATAAATGTTTAATAACTGCAGGAAATAGGAATAAACAAATGACTTCAGGCACATAAAATTCTTTTTATAAAATTTTTTAAAGATTTTTATTTTTTATTTTTAAGTAATCTCTGCACCCAATTTGGGGCTCGAACTCACAACCCTGAGACTAAGAGTCGCATGTTCCACTGACTGAGCCAGCCAGGTGCCCCAGGTTCCTAAAATTCTTAACCCGGGCCTAGGTTGTGGCTCTGAGGGTTCATACTTCTCTGGTCATATGCATTCGCCTGCAATGACTTCATTGTCCACACATCCTTGCTTAGCCAATTTAACAGGCTAGCTTTCAGTCTATGTGAACTCTAACTAGAAAAATATATTTGAGGATGTTAGAAAAAATGTATTTAAGGGGCGCCTGGGTGGCTCAGTCGTTAAGCATCTGCCTTCGGCTCAGGGCATGATGCTGGCATTCTGGGATCAAGCCCCACATCAGGCTCCTCTGCTGGGAGCCTGCTTCTTCCTCTCCTGCTCCCCCTGCTTGTCTCTCTCTCTCACTGGCTGTCTCTTTGTCAAATAAATAAATAAATAAATACATCTTTTTAAAAAAATGTATTTAAGATTGTCTAATAAAACAAGAAACATTTTCTTTCCTTTAAAAAAAAAAAGATTGACTTCCAGGTTCTTTTAAGATTATACAAATTGAGGGGCACCTGGGCGGCTCAGTTGGTTAAGAATCTGATCTGGATTTTGACTCTGGTCATGATCTCAGGGTCATGAGATCAAGCCCCGTGGTGGGCTCTGTGGAGAGCCTGCTTAAGATTCTCTCTCTCCCTCCCCCTCTGCCCCTCCCTGCTCCTTGTGTGTGCAGGCACCCTCTCTCTCTTAAAAAAAAAAAAAAAAGATACAAATCGATGTCACTATCAATTATGTGTAGTATCATTACTTTAAAACGATGGCTTTCCTTTTCTTTCTCATAAATGTATTTCTGATACTGCTTTTGCATTTCTCAGCCAAGATTATGGTCCATTTTTTCCATGGGTTAAATAATAAAGAGAAATAAGGAAATAGAGAAATAACTTTCTTCGAGTGACTGGCAACAAGAAAAAATAAAAAAGAAGAGGGCTGTTAATTATTGTTGCCTAGTCGCTCTACTTTATACGATGTTTTCACATAATTAGGACGTGTGTCTATCTGTAGGAGTTTACTTAAGGACGCATACTTATAACTACATCATTTAAAAAATGGGTGAGGAACGGAGAGCCTCAAACCAAGGTGCGATGACACGGAGAGAGATAAAATAAAGGTCGTAGAGGATAGAAATTTGCTGCAATAAATCATCCAAATCCATCCTTAGATTTCAAGATCAGCTCTGGATACCTTGATTTAAAGCTGGGGTCATGAGATGTTTGTTAGCTGGGAGTTCATAACACAAAGAAATCCAAATATCTAGAAGCTAATTAAATGGATACTTTCCAAATAATACATGATCGCTCAATTATTATACCACCTCGGAGAATAGGAATGCAAGCCTTTTCCAACTGAGGATGACAAATGGGACAGACAGCCAGGGCCTGCTTCGTTGCTGGGCCACACAGCCCAGCATGTGTTGTTTAATGACCGGTTTTTCTGTTTCTAGAAGCAGATCAGACACAGGCCACCTATTACAAAGCCAACGTACGGTCATTTCTTAAGTCCTAGGTTCTTACCATGGTTTGAATTCCTGCGGATTTGCAGCATTAGATTTAGGGGGAGAGATGCCGAACTGATAATGATACAGTATATTTTCACAACAAGATGGATGCAGGTGGGCTAGTTTGGGAGTTTAACCAAGGACGGGCCACAGGCACATGGGAAACTACAAAAGATTCCCACTCAAGTTATCCTGATTTTTCAGCTGTCTCTGCTCTTATGCATGTTTGGAATGATCACTTTTAGGTTGTCATTCCTTCCAGAGCTGCTGAAAAGCTGTCAAGTCCCAGAGCTGTTCCTCTCAGAAATCTCCAGAACGTAGCCTAGTGCATACTCCTTGTTACCCTGTTTCTACTTGTTTGTTTTGCTTTGCTTACTTACGGAATGCTTCCAGAGAGAACGCTATAGACAAAAAGGCCTTTGTGTAAGATATGCTTCTATTGATTTGGCAAAATGTCACAGATAAAGATTGTGAGTGTGTGTGTGTGTGTGTGTGCATGCACACATGCACTTGTAAACCTGTGCTTGTTCAGGGGCACCTGGGGGGCTCTGTCAGTTAAGCGTCTGCCTTCAGCTCAGGTCATGATCCCAGGGTCCTGGGATTGAGCCCCACATCGGGCTCCCTGCTCAGCGGGGAGCCTGCTTCTCCCTCTGCCTGCCGCTCCCCTTACTTGTGCTCTCTCTCTCTCTCTCTCTGACAAATAAATAAATAAAATCTTAAAAAAACAAAACCAAAAACCTGTTCATCTTCAGCCACCTTAACTGCCCCTTGCAACAGTGGGACAGGATGGCTTTTTCTCCCCGACCCGTTCCTCCTTCTGGAGTTATCCTGCTGGATGAGACAGGGAGACGCACTTTCAGCTAAATATCACATAGGAGATGCCAATAGCCAAAGTGGGGTGAGTAAACCAAGAAGCTCAACTTTTTAGATGCTTACAACATGAAGTTATGACAATACATGTGTGTTTTTTAATCCTGTGAATAACTGGAAATGGGGGACTGGACGATCCCTTGGGGGGGGGGATGGAGTTGAGAGGAATTCACTTTAGAAGTGATGCAATATATTTATTCTGGTGGTAGCAGCAAAAAAATGTTCACCTTCGTGTGCACAAAAGTCAAGAAATGTTGATAAGTACATTCAAGCGATAGGTTGTTTCACACAAACGAGTCATTTCAGTTGGACAGATGTTTGTGCACGGGCTATGCAGGAGGTAGGTACTGTGCTCATGACTGCCCTGGTCGGATTGTTACTGCAAATAAATATAGAACTAGGATACCTCTAGATCTTCTCTGTGCAACTAAAATGTACGCATGCCTTCTCTGGTCTGTCTGTGATAGGTCTCCAGAAGTTGCTACACCACCAGTCTGACCTCTAGTGTATTATAAACCAACATTACCGGGGCCTTCACGACTGGGTATATTCTATTAGGGCTCCCTGAATGCTCCATATTTAATAAATACGTCTTCGTAGTGGATAAATACAGTGTTCACTTTTTCTACAAAAATACCTCCTCCCCAAGAACCATAAAAATCACCACCCCTTTTTTCTTTTTGCTTTTTCTTGTTTAGATGGAATCAAGCAACACTAAAGGAAAATTTTAAATATAGATTTCTTAAATAAAAAAGTAATGCATGTTCATTGAAGAAATTTTAGCATACAGAGAAGCAAAACAAAATTATAAAAACCACCTATTATGCCACACTACCCAGAGTGAATCATGCCTAATATTTTATATTACATTCCAATCCTTTATCTGTGTGTGTAATAAAGATGGGATCACACCGCATATAGGGATTTGCAACTTGCTCTTTTTACTTATGAATTTGCGTTCTACATTTTTAGTGACGGCAGAGTGTCCCATTGTAGGGGATGTGACATAAATTACTTAGCCTATTCCTTCATATTATTGCACGTTTAAGGTGCTTCAGTCTTCCTAAATGATAGTTCTAAACAATATTATTACAGGTGCCAAAACCTATACAAATAATTTTCATCATTTTCTTCAGATAAATTCTTAGGAGTGGTCAAAGAATTTGCCCACTATAAAGGCTTTTGATCCATATTATCATATAATATATCGTATATATGATATGATATATATCATATCATATATATCATACGATATATATATACCGCATATATATATCGTATGATATATATATATATATTGTATATATCAGAAATGGTATGCAAATTTTGCCTCCAGAAAGGTTATAACAGCAGTGTATGAAACTGCATTTTTCTGAACTCTGATCAACATTAGGATTATAGGGGCACCTGGGTGGCACAGCGGTTAAGCGTCTGCCTTCAGCTCAGGGCGTGATCCCGGCATGATGGGATTGAGCCCCACATCAGGCTCCTCCGCTATGAGCCTGCTTCTTCCTCCCCCACTCCCCCTGCTTGTGTTCCCTCTCTCGCTGGCTGTCTCTATCTCTGTCGAATAAATAAATAAAATCTTTAAAAAAAAAAACAAACAACAACACTAGGATTATAATGTTTTAAATATAGGGCCACCTGATAGGATAAATGTTGTTGGTGGTGTTTTTGTTATTTGTACTTCTATTTGCAATTTCTTCACTCCAAGCGTTTTTTAGAAGGAGGAGGATACACCATAATCAAATTATCCTACCTACATGAAGCCATGTTCATATTTCTGTATTCCCATCCAGTCTTTGTACAAACACTTGTGGACATCCAATGAGCTCATATATGTATATTTTGCACAATTCTTGACATTTGCTAAGCTTTCACTTTTTATACACAATTCATACTTTTACACATGCTTTCTTTTTTTTTTAAGGTATTATTTATTTATTTGACAGAGAGAGAGAGGAAGTGCGAGCGCACAAGCAGGTGGAGCGGCAGGTGGAGGGAGAAGCAGAGCAGGGAGCCCAATGCGGGACTCAACCCAGGACCCTGGGATCATGACCTGAGGCTAAAGGCAGTGCTTAGCCACCCAGGCGCCCCTTACACATGTTTTCTAAATGAAAATGCTTCAACTGCCTCCAACACAGAAAAGTGTATCAAAGGAGTTTTAAACAAAATTGACCAGCATGTGGTATGCAGAACCAAGACTTGACCCCTATTTCATACAATGGCTGAAATGTACATACCATAAAACCACAATCAGCTGCAGTAATTGACCAAAGAGAATACCTATGCCTCTGCAAACTGTAATGTAGCTGATCACAAACGCACTAATGGAAGTAGATGGTCCTCATTAGCCTAGAAGCCAAGACATCCGGCACTGTCACTGTGTCCCTAGTGCTGGCCAGGAAAGAATGGTGGCCACCACCTTGAAGGTTCGGTTCGAACAAGGAGGTGGAGACCATACCATCACAGTTGAGGCCACCAAAATCGCTATGCTCATCAGGCAACTTTCTGATTATAGCTGGCTTCTCATGTAAGTTTTTCTCCAGATTAGAGAACATGCCGTCAGTCAATGCAAATGTCTACTCTGATAGTGATTTTTCTCCCTGAAAAATTAATAAATTGGCATTCTTGTTTCTGGTGAATTTCTTATGTGTTTGCCTAGTCCTGATCAACTCTGCATACTGACAAATCGGAATTTTTAGGCTAGCAAAACAAAAGCCAAGACACCGGACTGTGGTGATCCCAAATAGTTAACACCATCCTAGGTGACTACCTGACCTTGCTCAGTGCACGCTGTGATCACGACACGACAGTAATTGCATATGTTGGACCCTGATGGAATTCATAAAAATGATTAGAAAAAAATCAAGACCTGGCTACTTGTAACAAAATGGGTGGAATTTATAAACATAATGTAGAGTGAAAGACAGAAGACATTAAACACACACACACAAATACATAACATGATTGCATTACATAGGGTTCCAAAACAGGTAAAATTAATCTCTACTGTTCAGTGATAGGCTTTAAAGCTATGCAGAAAAATAAAAAAATTCACAGAGAAAGGCAAATATCATATGATTTCATTTATATGTGGAATCTTAAAAGACAAAACAAACAACATGAAAAGAGAAATAGACATAAATATTAAAAAAAAAAAAAAAAGCAAAACGCTAGTGGTTGCCAGAGGGGAGGGGGTGGGGGGGATGGGTGAAATTGGTGAAGGGGATAATAAATAAATAAAAATCATAACAATTTCAGGGCAGCATTTACCTCTAATGTGGTGGGGGTTGGGGGGAGTTGTGATCCAGAAGGACACCAAGGGATTTCCAAGGTGTAGGCAATATTGTTTCTCCATCTGAGCTGTGCTTGGATTCCTGCTTTATCCTAGTTGTTACATTGTGTGTGTGTGTTTATTTTTTTTTAAAGCTTTTATTTCTTTATTTGAGATAGAGAGAGAGAGGGAGCATGAGCATGAGCAGGGGGACAGGCAGAGGGAGAGAGAGAAGCAGGCTCTCCGCTGAGCAGGGAGCCCGATGTGGGGCTCAATCCTAGAATCCTAGGATCATGACCTGAGCTGGAGGCAGATGCTTAACCGACTGAGCCACCCAGGCGTCCCGTGTGTGTTTTTCTTTCTTCCTTCCTCTCTTTCTTTCTTTCTTTCTTTCTTTCTTTCTTTCTTTCTTTCTTAGTAGGCTCCATGTGCAGAGTGGAGCCCAAATTGGGGCTTGAGCTCACCACTCTGAGATCGAGACCTGAGCTGAGACCAAGAGTCATTTGGTTAGGCAACCAAATGAGCCACCCGGGTGCCCCTCATGTGTGTGTTTAAAGCACTTTTCTGTGGGCATGTTATACTACAATTGAAAGGGTTCAAACCAATGTATAAATTGGGGGCAATAGAGTCTGGGATCAGAAGGAGGGCTAAGAGCACAGCTTTAACAGGGGCGCCTGGGTGGCGCAGTCGTTAAGCATCTGCCTTTGGCTCAGGGCGTGATCCCAGGGTCCTGGGATTGAGCCCCACATCAGGCTTCTCCACTGGAAGCCTGCTTCTTCCTCTCCCACTCCCCCTGCTTGTGTTCCCTCTCTCGCTGGCTGTCTCTCTCTCTGTCAAATAAATAAATAAAATCTTAAAAAAAAAAAAAAAGCACAGCTTTAACAAATAGCTCTATTTCAAATCCAAGTTCCACCACTGAATGAACCGCATGATCTTAGACAAGTTGACCCTCAGTGTCTACTGCTTGCCAAACACATGCCCGTCGCTGTGGATACCCAGGTAAGCAGAACTAAATGTGAGCCTTGTCTTTGTGGAGCTTCAGACTGATGGGAGAGCAGACGGTAATCAATCCCACAAAAAGATGTAAAATTGGAACTGTGATAAATGCCATGGAAACCTCAATAAGGCTGGGGGCAAAAAAGAGATATTTAAAAAAAAAGATAGTGCTGATGAGAACGTATAATAGGAGATTTGATGTATTTGGGGAGGTCAAGAAAGGCTTCTCTGAGGAAATGACTACCAAATTGAGATCTGAAGAATTACGAAGTGTTAACTAGGTAAAGAGGAGTATGAGGGAATATTCAAGGAAAGGGAACAGCATGTGTGCAAAGGCCCTGTGGCCTTTGACAAGGACAAGACACTCGACATGCTGTGGGAAGCTGGAGAAGCACTTGAGGGCTGGTCCGTGCAGGGCTTTGTTAGCCATTGTAAGGGATTCTTCGGGAAGTAAAGGAGGCTCTGCTTGTGAAGCCCTTGAGCAGAGAGTCTGGAACACACGGCTCCACGGGTTAGTTATTGTTGAAGGTAGATGAACAGAAAATTTATATGCGAAAATACAGGTTGAAAATAACCATGGAGTATAGAGTTGTGGAATCTCTATGTTGTACACCTAAAAGTAATGTAACACTGTGTGTCAGCTATACTTTGATAAGTAAAGAAAGAAAGAAAGAAAGAAAGAAAGAAAGAAAGAAAGAAAGAGAGAGAGAAAGAGAGAAAGGAAGGAAGAAAGGAAGAAAGGAAGAAAGGAAGAGAAAGGAAGGAAGGGAGGGAGGAAGGAAGAGAAAGAAAGAAAAGAAAAGAAAAAAGAATCAGGAAAATTTTTGAGGCTCTGAAATCAAATAAATAAAATTAACACAACAAAGTACTATTTTACACTAAATTAAGGGGGAGAAAAGCATGTTATGATGCAAGATAGAGGGTAAGGGCTTTTAATCAGGCCAGTTTCAAATCCTGGCCTCGCCGTTCCATGGGTTAAGTGAAGATAATGCTTTCCTCTTGGGCTTGTTGTAGTGATTAAGATCATAGATGGTAAACCACTTATTGCCTAACATATGGTAAGCAGTCAAAAAGATTTATTTATTTTCTTGTGTCATTATTAAGACTAGCAAGGTGGTAAAGAAGATGATAAATTCAGACTTTGCAAGTTAGAGAAGCTCTTTGAAAAAACACATTTGGCGACACTTAGCCAATTAGATGCTAAGACTCTTTGACCCAGTAAGGATACTTTCGGGGATCTGGCCCCAGGATATAATTCAAAAGAAGAGAAAAACCACATGGACAAGCACATTTACGGCATGTGATGAATCGTGAAAAATTAGAAATAATCTAAATGTCCAAGAAAAGAAAAAATCAAATTACTTGGGTGTCTACCACACGACAGGCATTTTATGCATTTATTCTATTTTTCTCACAGCAATTCTGCGATGTGAATATTTATTTATTCCCACTTTTTGATGACTTTGTGCAAGGGCACAGAGCTAATGATAGGCAGAACCTGAATTCCAACTCGGGTTGATATGACACCAAAGTTGTTACAAATATAGACGGTAAAGCAAGATACTTGAACTTACATCTCTGTTCCATCGCTTATTAGCTCTCTGACCTTGAGCAAGTCAATTAACCTCTGTCTCAGTTTCCTCATCTATAAAATATACGGTACCCTCTTCAATCGTTGGGATATTGGTACTACAGTGAATTTATTTTAAGTTGCAATAATATTGTTTTATAAGAATAACAACAACATGGGACCCCCGGGTGGCTCAGCCGGTTAAGCATTTGCCTCTTGATTTCAACTCCAGTCATGATCTCAGGGTCATGAGATTGAGCCCCGAGTCAGGGTCTGTGCTGAGAGGGGAGCCTGCTTGAGATTCTCTCTCTCCCTCGCTCTCTTCCTCCCCACCTCACTCACACACTCTCTCTCTCTTAAAAAAAGAAAGAAAGAAACTATACCAACTGGGGACTTATGCTATTGCCTAAGGATTCATTTCACAGGCTCTGAACTAACAGACCCAGGTTACACTGCATGTCTGTGGCTGGACAGCGGCATGAGCTGTGGCCAATTACTTCACCTCTCAGAGCCTCAGTTTCCTCATCTGTAAGTCAGAGATCATAGCTACCTGATGGGTTTTTTTTTTAAATGAGTACTAAATAAGATAATGAATGTGATGCTTCCTTGGCACCCCACCAAGACTATCACAATTCAATATTTACTAGCGTAATTAGCTGTTTAATGTCTGCCTGTCTGTGACATCCTCTGATGTCTTAGGAGATAAGCGCCACCAAAGCATTGCATGACACGCTGCAGCCCTTAGCACAGTGCTTTGCACATAGTAAGCGCTCAGTGAACCCGTGAATGAATTGCATGAAAAGCTGACAGTCCTGGCTGTTTCCACTACACGAAGAGCCAAGTATAGTGGAACTAAACTTCCACCAGTTTCGTGACAGTTTCCACTACAGAAAGGTGATTGAATTTCGTGTTGGCGCAGGAAAAGTCCCACGCTGCGTGGTATTGGCTTCAGATGGCAGAGCGGGGCCATGTGCCCTGCACACAGATACACAGCCAAGGGCGGGGTGTGGTGGGGAGTGGTGGGGGGACTGAAATCCAAGCCACTGACCTGGCGGGGGCAGGGTACACAGATTGTCTCCCTGGAACCAGAAGATGACTTTCTATAATTCCACAAAGGCACCACCATTTCGGCAAGCAGTGGCCTTGTGTCACAGAATTAGTCCTCCACCCCCAAAAACATCAAATCCTGGGAGAATACACTAAAGGGCTTAAGGTGGGATGGGGAACAGGACCATATGGAAAGCTCTTCAAGTTAATGGCGGTATTGACCTTGTCCAGACAAGCAACCTAGCCCTGTTCACCACCACCCAACTCCCCCAAAATGAATGTCTCTGGTATCTCAGCTGAACCTTTAGGTGGGGCTGAGGGCAAGACTCTGTTTTTCCACTGGAGGACATGAGTCAGTGAGCAGTGAGGTTCCACTTAATCACCACCCAAAAACAAGGTCCTTAAAACCAAGAGCTAGAAAAGCAAGGAAGTGATTAATATAAGAGTCAGGATAGTGATTATTCCTTGGGCAGGGCAAGGCAGGACACGGTGGGGATGGGGATGGGGATGGGAGTGGGGGTGAGGGACCTACTGGAGAAGCGATATGTAGAGATCTTCCGGAGTCCAAGAATGTTCTAGTCCTTGACCTCAGCGGTGGTGGCTTTATAATTATACTTACGCATGTGTCTGTAATTTTCTAACTATGTATTATAGTTCACAATTTTAAACAGCTGAAAAAAATATGAACTATACAGTGCTGTTAAGCAGGGGCAACTGACCAGGTTTGTGTTTTCAGATCAGTTGGGTATTGGATGGATAACGGATTGAAGGTGGGGCAAGGCTAGAGGCAGGGAAAACAGGAGGTGAGGTGACTGCCAAAATTTGGTGGGAGATTATTATAATGACTGGGGTAAGAAAAGGAACAATATTAGGGATGTAGTCTATATTATTTTTTAAAAACACAACCAAAAGAAGACAGAGGCTGGCACTTCCCCTCAGGTCACTTTTTACCTCTATGTGTCGGGTGAATTGGGCTCAGGAGTTATAGCCCACGGGCAGGCACGTGTCTAAACAGACACATAAGCCAGGTCTTCCCCCTTGCCTCCCTCCCTGGTAGCTCTACTCAGAGGGACTCACTGCCTGGCCAGGGGGGTTGAGAGCACATTTTTCACAAAGCCACAATATTATCCAAATTGAGTTGATACAGGAGTTTTTATCACAACGTATAATCACTTAGTCATAATATCTAATCACTCAAGACTTTACAGAGTGTTTTCACATCTACTATCTGGTACCAGAGTGTGAGGTCCATGAGCACAGAGGTGTTGTCTTGTTGCCTAGAACTAAACTTGATACACAGGAGGCGCTCAATAAATATTACAGAATGAATGAGCACATTTAATCATTATTAATATTTAATCGTCACAACAACCCGTGAGGATTGGTAGGACATGAATTACCCCATTTTGGAAGTTAGTAAAGAAAGACTTGGGCACATCAAGGAACGTATCAAGGAGTTGATAATTCGGTTGACAAGAGAATCATGATTTGATTTCAGGTTCTCTGCTTCAACTCTCTTGTTTTTCCCACTTCTTCGCAGCTGAAGAGCCAAGGCTTCAAGTTATTGTAGCCCTGAAACACCGGCTGGAAGTACTCCAAAATACACGATTGGTGCTATCAGATATCCCACGTCCTCTGATGTGCTAGGTTATGGGACAAACAAGGCCTACCCAGCTGCTGACGCATCAGAGGAGATGCAGCATTCCCCTGGATGATCAGATCTAGTCGGCCCTAGGCTCCCCGGCACTCATGTTTGTCTCCATGCCCCCCACTTGGGTTTCTACTCCCCATCCCAGCCGTTCCACCCCTCCAAGCAAAAGAAGCTTAAGGAAACCCTGTTATTGCAAAAACACATGTTCTCATTTCTCCTCTTAGAAGAAAAATAAAAGAAGAGAAAAAGAAATGTGGCAACAGGTAGTTTTGGTACTCAAGAGCCCTTGTCATCCAAGGGGAGTTCCACGGGGAGGCTGACGCATAATGTTCCATGAAAAGTTAATCTTGGTTTCTTTCCTCTTAGTATTAATTAAAAGTAGTCATTTGAAGCATAAACCACAACTCAGATACCTAGGAAGTCCAGATGTTCAGTTAATATGAGTATTTCTACACCTGGAATTATGAAGGCCTTCCGTAGGAATCCCAGTCAAACTCCAAGAACTAGCAAACACCATATTTAAAACAGTATTTTGGAGAGAATACTTAAAACATCCAAGCCACTCAGAAAAGTGGAACTTTAGGTTGCCTTTCTCCCTTCCTCCCCTGCACGGTCTGAAATTCACGTTTTATCCCAAGAGCAACTTGGTCTAGGCAAGTTGGACTATCCTCATCAGTTAAACAGTCTGTGTGACTCCCCTGAGAGTGTCACACGTAGGACTCACCAGAAATTCATCGGCAAACTCCTCTTTGTTGGCTTTCTTCTTTTGGGCCTCCTCCAGGAACTTGTGCAGAATTTCCCTTTGGTCCATGCTGCAGGACAAGAGAAACTGTCTACCGGTGGGTCAAGGGAGGGCATGTCAAATGTATGTCATGGCCGAGATACCACCAAGAAGTCACTGCTGTCGCTGGAGCAAAGCATGTTGAAGGCTGTGGTTAACTGACTTCATCACAAGCCCTAGAGGAAATTAGTACGCAACCAGCCTCTGTGGTCACACAACAAAGCCATCATCACTCCAGGGCCCTAGTGCCTTCCTTCTCAAGGAAGGAACCTGGTTACAATTCAAGTTGTAACAAACAAGAGGCTAACCAGAGCATCACACATGGTCTGCGTAGCTCTGAGACCGTTCCACTCCATCATCTTTAAGCAAGTGTCACCTTTTTTCTTACTTCCTAGAGAAAAGGCAGAATGCCAGGTCTCATGGCTGGGGTCTGCCTCTCCCCATCGCCTCAGCGAACACACAGGCCCTGTTGATACCTTCTGTTTCCTCACGCACCAGATGAACTCAGCCAAGGTCAGCTAGGGTCAGAAAGGGAGGCACACACTGTCTGGAGTTAAGACATCTCCTGCTGTCCTATTCTCCCCAAAGTTTCTTGTCCGTGTGATCAGTGGCAAATTTCTGTTCATCAGAGGAGGGGTTTTTCTTCAGAAGTTGTAAGTCTGCCATATAGACCCCAGCCTCTCTTTTGGGTGAAGCAAAGTCAGCTGCTTCTGACAGGCTGTGTCTCTCCCAGGGCTGCGGAAGTGCTGACCGTGGTTAAGGGAAGTGGTGTTGATTTCAGGAGTGAGTATGGGATCCAGGAGCACCGTGGTCCCCACGAGGAGCACCTGACCAGGAAGTTGGCACAGGGTTCCCCGTATGCAATGCTAGTTAACTATAAGGAACAGAAAAAGAGTAACAGCCACCACCTTGCTGGGAACAGTATAACTTTCAGGGCGGAAAGCATAAACCATGTCTAGAGAAGACATTTCTGCTCTCCCAACTAGCGCCTGGGAAAAGGCCATTGCTTCAGGAGGCCACGCTGTGCATGTGGCATTTGGCCCTGTTTGACAGGCAGGCTGTTCTAGAAAAAGCTTCCACTTCTCAGCTTGAATAAATCCTGTCTTCAATGGGTACGAACCTCCTTAAGATGGTCTCATACAGAGTGAGCACACCCCAAAATCAGCCCAGCATCTCTGCTTGAGGACAGAAGTTCCGTAAATAATTGTTAACAAAATTAGTCCGAAATAATCCTGAAGAAAACTTGGAAATGTGCCATTAGAGCTTCCTCTATTTAAGATATTAGCAATCCTTTCTGTTTTGCATTATTCAAACTCCCTTTAGGAAATCATGACTCCAAACACCATGAAGCCGTTTCCACTTTACTGAGCCTCGCCACCAGAAAGGAACGGTCTTTGAGGAATCCTGCTTCCAGGCAGGTGAAGCCAGTAAAGAATTTCAATCTCGAGCCGCGTAACAAATTAAATCGAAGCATAGTTCTTCAACGATATTTGTTGAAAATGGGATAGGATTTCTCCAACTAGCCCCATCTAGCATTCAAGGGGAATTTTTTGTTGGGCTAACTCATGCGATGTTTAATTTGGCAATTTAAGGCATATAAAATATGGGGGAAGACTTTAAAAGCACGAAACCTAAAGTTCACAATAACTAAAACCCTGTAAGATTATGTATAAGGTTAGATGAAGACCAGGGCAGAAAAGGATCAATTGTGTAAGTGCGGGGATCAAGGGTGCTTTTGAAAAGTCTTTTAACATTCTTATGTCATTTTTTTAAAAAAGATTTTATTTATTTATTTGACAGAGATAGAGACAGCCAGCGAGAGAGGGAACACAAGCAGGGGGAGTGGGAGAGGAAGAAGCAGGCTCATCGTGGAGGAGCCCGATGTGGGGCTCGATCCCACAACGCTGGGATCACGCCCTGAGCCGAAGGCAGACGCTCAACCGCTGTGCCACCCAGGCGCCCCTCTTATGTCATTTTTTAAATTAGAAAAAAGACATGAAAATCCATCAATTTGTTCAACAAATTTATTGAGTACCCACTAAATACTAAGCACGATGTTAGGGCTGGGGATGCAGTAGCGAACAAGCCAGAATATAGTGAAAAGAACGCTTCACCAGTTAATAAAGCATTTCAGGACAAAGACACAGACGTAATTACTAATTAAAATGAAAACATTCCAAACTAACTTGCATAGCAAAGTTATGTAGCAAAGCATAACCCTAAAAGGAAAATGATTTTCTGTATTTTAACAAGAGAGAGAGTTTCATAAACTCTCTGTCCCCTTAGAATGTCATCACTTCCAAGCAAACCAGAACTTTACTAATTAATAAACAAAAAGAGACCTCATCAAATAAGATTTAAAGCTCTTTCTCTCAAGCTCGCACGTCAGAACAATCTCTAACTTTAGTCTCTTCTTAGGGAGAGCTAAGATAGAGACAGATATGAGGTAAAGAGAAACTCACTGAGATGCCCTCTATGGTCTTTTTACCCCAAATATAAGAATCTAAAAATAGTGTCTTAGCAGAACTGCGAAAAAAATTTTTAAAGCAAACAGCAATTCTTAGGAGTCTGTTCCACTCTAAAACCAAAAGAGACAGAAACATCGTGAAATAACCAAACCTCAAAAACCCACTTAGCTGAAAGACCATTTCCTGAGTAGACCACTCAAGCGAGCAAAACACAAAACTGAAGGAGAAAACAAAAAAACTTCAGTTTTATTTTTCACAAATCTAAGCTGCTACTTAATTTTTCACACTTCCCTCTACAGACACTTAGAGGTGTCTACAGACAATCGGAGCATGAGGCTTTTTGGTAAAGATTCTGATGACTCATTTATATCTCGTGGGAAGATCAAAAGCTGGGGAGGGGGGAATATGTTATACAGCAAAGACTGGCAAGTACCTAAAAGAATTTACGAATTTGTGATGAAACACTTAATCCAGTCTGGTGTACGTCCTGAGCGAATGCGTCAGTTCCGTGCAGTGAAGACCCACGGGCGTTCTGTCAGAACCCTCAGGGTTGAGTTCTAGTGGAAAGTAAAAGTGAATGAGCACCTGAAGAAGACCGAGGAAAGCACACCTCACTGCTGCCCCCTGTGGCTCTGCGGGCTGTTCAGAAGGAAGAGGACAGCAGAGAGGAGTGTCCGTCACACGGTCACCTACACCAGCACGAGGGAAGGGTGCCAGTGCAAGGGCACACACCAGTGTCACGGAGGTTGGAATTAGATGACAAAAAGACCTTAACGGAAGAGAGTATCAGGGGAGATTATTAGGGCAATGATGATTAGTTAATGGGAAATACACTCAGGTCTCAGCACTTCCTCTTTCTCTCTGAGGAAGCATGTTCCACCCTGGGGAAGCCAGTTGCACTATGCCTGCCCTTCTCTACCTCCCAGGGTCACTGATGTGATATGTTCTCTGTGTATTATCTGCGGGACACTCGGTTCTTTGTGAGTGTCCCCTTGGTCACCAAGGCCTGCTTGTCCTTTCTCCTCAGTGCCTTGTAGGTTCAAGCAGCCTTTTCCATTCCCATGCTGACCACCATGCCCTTTTGGGCACATGGGTTGCCGCAGCACTGGGCTCTTAGTGATACGCCATGCTAGCATCTTCTAGGAACCAAGGTTGGATGAAGGTTCTTAAAACTCCACTTTAATGATCAAGACCCAACGCAGTTACCAAGGGTCTACAGGAACACGCCCAGAAATACTCCGCTTGCCACCAAGCCCCTCCCCACGTGTCCCCACCCAAACTACCTAGCCACATCACCCACAGGCCTTGCTCATGCTACTACCACCTCTCACGCTACTTCTCACCTTTCCCCTAATTTTCGTCAAGACGAAAATAAAGCTGTAAAGCCTGGTCACTCTTTTCTTCAACAATCCTGCCCCTGACGCCGTCTCACCAACGAACTTCTCTTAGTCTGCCTCTTCTCGGAATTAAGTCTTTATATTCAGCCAGAGAAGTTTTCTTTGTGTCTTCGTGGGTTCCTTAAATCCCATAAATTTATTTAAAAGAGTTTATTCAAAAGAAAACACATAAACGGGCCTCTGGAGTTTTAAGTTTATCAAAGCCAATGCTGGTGTCTTCTATATGCATCTGGGTAACCCACATGCTTACCATGGTCTTAATGGTAACCAACACCTGAAATAAGCCTATTAGACACAGGACGCTACAGAACGTGGTTGGGTGTTGGTGAGAGACCCACCCTGACTTGCTTACTCACTACAGCAATGCTTCCAGGTCTCCTGCCGGGCACTTTCACTGTTCCAGGAGCAGATGGGCCTTCCCTGCAGGGAGGTCCAGGGACCTGGCAAAGAGCACTTGCCTGACGGCTGCTGCCCAGCAGCGGGGCCATTGTTATGGAAGGAATGGGGCTGCCATCACTGAGACAGAGTCCAGTCCTGCAGGGCCGCCATGGCTGGGGGGTGGGGGTGGGGGACGACCTCCTTCCTCTCCAGAATAGATCCAGGTTCCCTTCTGTAAAAGGACACAGAAGGGGCTTATAAAGCGCCTCTAACGAAGCTCATTGCTTTGCTTGTGTTTTTACAGCACCCACAGCAGGAAAGTCCCCTCCCCAGCTTCTGGTCACGATTGCTTCTGGTCACTACAGCATTCTGGGACCTCATCAAGCTCTTCAGTTCACCTGCTGTGAACTTCGTCCTCAGCTCCCCATATTCCACAGGGAATCATGCTCCGCTTTTGGTTTCGGAAATGCAATCCTCAGGGGGCAAAAGTCAACTGATAATTTCCAATTGACGCAATTTACCTTTTTTTAAAACAGAGTTGGGACTCTCGGTGGGGTTTGGGGTGTTATACGCAACTAATGAATCATCGAACTTTGCATCAGAAACCAGGGATGTACTGTATGATGACTAACATAATACAATAAAAAAACATTTAAAAAAAAGAGATAAATGAGAAAACAAAAACAATATAATCAAACTTGAAGTCTTATCTTTCATTTGTTTATTCAGTATTGAGTCTGTTTATTCATTTAATGAACACGTATGAGATCCATACACATGCAAGAGAACGGGGACGAGGGGCGCTGCAGAGTGTACAACAAATTATCTTCATTCAAGGATCTTTCATACTTGTAAGGAAAGTAAGTACACAAATAACTGTAATTTAAGGCCATTTGTGGTAAGGCCATAAATGTTATGTGAACAAAATTTTGAGAAGGCAAAGATCACTTTGTGTTTGAGTTATCTGGATAGGCTTCCTGGAAGAAGCGGCGTTTGAGTTCGGCCTAGAATATGTCAAAGAGCCTGAGGAGAAGGAATAGGAAAGAGAGAGAGAGAGAGAACAGTAGGAGTTGGGTAGCTTAGCGAGTGGCTCAGTCTGACCAGAGCCTTGGTTCTGTAGAGTACTGATTGACAAGGCTAGAAAGGGCAGATGGAGACAGACCCTGAGCGAATTTGAATACCAGGCTGAAAAGTCAGGCTTTATTTGATGGGCAGTGGAAAATCGGTGAAGGTTTTGTTTTTTGTCTTTTAATAACAGCTTTATGGAGGTACCATTGACATACAATAAACTGCACGCTTCCAGGTGTGTGGGTTGATAAGTTTGAAATGTGTACACAGCCACGAAACCATCACCACAATCAATATAATGAACATATCCAATCACCTGCAAAAGTTCCCCTGGAAAATCTTAAGAACATGGCAGTCAAAGCATTTTTCTCGAAAATTTTTTTTAAAGAAATGACCCTTTCTGATAAATTTTTTGAAAATCCTATCATCTCCTTCAGTAGTATGTAAAATTTCAAAATGAGTTATACGGTATCTAAAAATGAATCAAAAGAATAGACAAGGAAACCACAATCGATCGATCTGGTGGCAGTATACAGGACAGACTGGAATGGGGCAATCCTAGAACAGGACGATCAATTAGCAGCCAAACTGAGAGGCTTTACCAAAAGTCCAGGCACGTGGCATTAAACTCCAGTGAGACAATTAGGACGAAAGGAAGGAATAAGTGAGAAAGACTAACTGTGTGTGTAAGACTGGAAAGAGGGAACAGGGAGAAATAGCTAAGGTTTTGAGCTAGCTGGATGGCAGTCTGGGAAAGTATCGGGATAAGAAAGGTACACAGAAATGAAGAATTAGAGCTTGAGCATGTGGATTTAGGAAGAAGGGAAATAAGTCAGACTTGGGAATCCCACACTGAGGCGAGAGGTGAAGCCAGAGGTTGGCTTGCCTTTGCGAGAGACAGTGTCAGTGGGGAGAAAAAAGTCAGGCTAGAACTTTATGAACTTCGAATCACAGCAGCCCCAAAGTGTTAATGGTGCAGTGCTTAAAATATTCCAAAAACTGGGCTAAGCCCTTTACACAGTGTATTGTTTCCTTGATCCCTTACCACAATCCGATGAATTAGTAACCAAATCATCTCTATTTTAAGATGTGGAAACTAAGGCACAAAGGAATTGGATTCCTGGCCCAGGGTCACATGATTCGTGTACGGTGAAACTAAACTGTTAAAATCAGACAGTCTGAAGGTATTCTGAATCTCTGGACTACAGTGTCTTCTTTCTGCAACCCCACCACTTCAGCTCTCCTAGGAGAGTGTGGCCTAGCAACACAAACACAACACCCAAGCCAGAGTTGCTTTTCCCATTTACTTGGCATAACCCCCAGGGGCACCAGATCCTCAATCTTAAGATACAGCCGTAAACTTGGAGGAAGATTCATATTCTGATGTTTCATTGGCAGTATAGGATAAAACAGGGAGCTGCGACAGCTCGGTGGGAAAAGACAAGACAAGAGGGGGCTGCTGGTCTCTGACATTTATCATTTATTTTATCTTTCAGCTTACTAAGATATAACAGACATACACGTTTGTATAAGTTTAAGGCATACAGCGTAATGATTACGACAATAAGGTTAGTTAACACATCTGTCACCTCGCCTAGCTAAACAGTGTGCTTTGGGGCGCCTGGCTGGCTTAGTCAGTGGAATATGTGACTCTTGATCTCGGGGTTGTGAGTTCGAGCCCCATGTTGGGTGTAGAGATGACTTAGAAAAAATAAAACCTTAAAAAATATATATATATAAATACATACTGTGGTTTTGTGTGTGTGTGTGTGTGTGTGTGTGGTGAGAACTTTAAAAATCTACTCTTTTAGCAACTTTTCAATATATGATACGGTATTGTTAACTATCGTCACCATTCTGTATATTACATCCCCAGACCCTTTTCATCTTATAACTGGAAAGTTATACCCTTTGCCCAACTTCACCTATTTCCCCTACCTCCCACCCCCTGCCCCTGGCAACCACCAATCTGTTCTGTTTCTCTATCATTCGATTGAGATTGCACTTACTGAGAATTAGTTCAAATACATAGACACAATTTTATTTCATGAACAAAACAGCATTGGTCAAAGTGAAAATAGTGATTTCACCTAAGAAGTAAAATACCACAAAACCTACCATGTTGAATTTATAGTCATGTAAGGGACAAAGGAACACATCGAGTATCTAAGCTTGGTAGCAAAAAAAAGCTGATTTCTACTTAAGAGAAACATGAAATCTCATCAGGGATTACTAACCTTTTGTGATTTACCCACGAATAGAGAAAATAGCATAACTTGAAAAAGTCAAAATATAGTAGCAGGCTACATCTTTATTTCTATGCATTTAGGGGAAACAGAGAGCTGGCTGGCTGAAGGGAGGGGATGTGGTTATACTTGAGCCAAACTGTAACCAAACCATTAATGCCTTTCTTCAAAAATAGACACAGCAATGCTTTTCTTCTTGACAAACAGGTAAGTAGCCAAGCCTTGGGGCTTATGAATATAAGAGTCTCCGCTCGATGATTGCCTACTAGTCTATGAGATTATGAAGGATTATTCCAAGAAACACATGCCATAGATACCATAGGCTTCATTTGCAGCCACATATGTAGGGGCCAGGGAAGTGCATACCCCTACTGACTGACCACCCAGGCGTCCCAGAGCTTTCTGATTTGCCAACATCCCAGAGAGAGTGTGAACTATGCAGGAACTAATAAACACTCCACACTAGATTCTAAAAAAAAAAAAAAAAAGAAGAAGAGTTAACCTACATACAATTGTGTTTGGCACAGACGATCAGGATTGCAACAGAATTTAAATTATTCAAGGAGAAATGTTCATTTGGCTTGAAAGCAGGGGTCTACATGCTTTTCTGTAAGGGCCAGAGAATAAATACTTTTCACAGGCCATAAGGGGTCTACTGTAACTCCTCAGCTCTGTTGTTGCAGTCTAATACAGCCAGGCACAGTATGGAAACAAGTGAGTGTAGCATTCCAACAAACCTATCGGAAAAAAAAAAGCAGCAGGCGGGATTTGGCCAGGCCCTGCTCTAACATGATGGTTCTCAAGCTCTATATAAAAATCCTTTGTGGAACTGGTTAACAAGGTAGGATCCTAGGTCCCAGCCTCCCCCTACAGACTCGGAATCTCTAGGGATGGGGCCTGGAAGTCAGCAATTTATAAGGTCCACAAGTGGTATGTAAACCACTTTTTGGTTTTAAAAACACTGTGGTATGCAGCTAGCTTCAGCTGAGCTGGGATGGCCCCGCTGTCCTAGATGTGGGCCAGCACTTCCTGCATCCTGTGGCAGTAAAAATGCTCTGTTTTATCTTTTGTTGGCCTTTCTAGTAGAAGGGCAGATGAAGAAACTGTCTTTTTTTTTTTTGCTTTCAACCTAAAAATGCATAAATAATTCTGCTTTGGTGAAATGAACACAAAACTTAGGATAGGAATTTAAAAGAAAATCCTCAACTTAAAATAACCAGATTCCAACAAAAATCTCCCTGAAGTCCTTTAGACTGAAAAATGAGTAGACAAGATCCTTACCAAAGGATAGGGCTAAATCTGAGTGAATAGTTTACCGTGTGCTCCCTTTCCCAAAATATGTCCAGCAGAGGCCTGCTCTGTTGCCTGGAATTCCACTCCTAACAAGCCATTACTTTGTATCTGGAGGTCTTTGCTTAAATGGAACCTCATTGAAATGCACATAAAGACAGAAAGTACAAAATCTCCGTAGAGCCCCGAGGGCTGCTCCCCACTTCAGCAATCAGTGGAAAAGAAATTATTTTTTTTAAAGATTTTATTTATTTATTTGACAGAGAGACAGCCAGCGAGAGAGGGAACACAAGCAGGGGGAGTGGGAGAGGAAGAAGCAGGCCTCCAGGGGAGGAGCTTGATGCGGGGCTCCATCCCAGAACGCCGGGATCACGCCCTGAGCCAAAGTCAGGTGCTTAACGACTGAGCCACCCAGGCGCCCCAGAAAAGAAATTATTCAGCTAAGTTCAGTTGTGTCCAAAAGAAGGTAGCTTTGGATTTGGGTGTCTGTTTCAATGGCCAGCAATCAATCACGTGATCAGAGTGGAGATGATGTTCAGGCTAGGAAACAGCACCACCTCTTCTTCAGCTCTCCAGATTCTCCTAGGAAGGACAATGAATATCCTACAGTCAAAGGGGTCGTCTTCCTCAAGGGAGCTTCCTAAAGAAAGCGCAAATCATCTACAGATACCTCCAGGGAATGCAGCTCTGACTGAGGCCGCTGCGGCTGGATGAAGAGGGATTCTCAGTGAGAGCCGGTGCTCTAATGATTACTAAGGCCTGGGCTTAGAATGCCTCCTATAGTTATCGCTGTAGCAGAGACACTGTTTTTTGTTAGACGATAGGGGGATGATTCTGAATTTCTGCAGCTGGGCTGAGACAGTACTCTATCACCAGTATACTTAACAGGCCGTTACATACAGGAAGTGGGATTTAGCTCTGCACTGTTAGTAGGCAACTAAAATTTTAGGCAAAATGTCTCTGGAGTCCAACACCCGTAATCCTGAGCTTCTGACAGCTCCCCTTCCCGTGGGGGAAGAAACAACAAACTGCCATTTTCAGCAAAGTAGGGAGACCTGTTTTGCTACTTGGTTTCCAACTTACAGAAAGAATCAGGAATTGGGAGTTCCAGGTATTGGTACAAAAACAACGCAAATGCCTATCAAAGCCAGGGGCCCCAACGTACTTACCCAACCTCCCTGGCCCTGGACAAACTCCCGGATGGCACTGTTGCCATTGATCATGTCTGTCATGGGGACAGCCATCCGTCTTGCCATTTCGGGAGCCATGCGGACCACATATTCAAGAAGCTTCACTGACACTGCCAGAAAGGCTCTCTCGTAAGCTAAGCTGGAATCCTGGGCACACCAGGCCTGGCTGAGAGATTTTACTGTGTCCTGAAGTACAGCTCCTGCCTGGGGAGAGACATAGGATATCAGTGAGGTAGCGATAAAAAAGTACAGGAGGCTGCAGGTGCAGGAGTCCAGTAAAGCAAGAGTTTCCGAGAGAACGGCAAATGCACCACTGGTTGTATCTGGGGTAATCTTAAGGAGTAGATGGACAAACTTTCATTACTTTATTATTTTGTTATTTATTGTAATGGGTATAGAGAAAACATAAGTGGCCCATCAAACCCCTGAGTTCAGGTATTATTACTTAGGATGGGCAAAACGGTTGAAAGAAAAACAAAATGATTTGAAAGAAAAATATAAAGTATATGATAGTACAGCTGGTCGAGTTGTAAAGGTATGACTTGAATGACTGAAGTCTGGGAAATTCTAAAGTAAAAAAAAAAAGATTTGTTTTTCCTCTTTCTTTTTCTTCCCCCCAAAACTGATCCAAAAGTCATTAGGTGGGGCCAAGCAAGATCTACTGTGGTGTAGTATAGAGGGGCCCATGGTAGTCAGAGCAGGCTGTCAGAACCCAAACAAGCTGTAAAGGGCATTCACAAGAGTACCCACATCTTGGTTTCCAAATATCATTCTCTGTTGAAAGATACCAGAGCTCCCTGGAGAATGGCTGATTTCAGGCTGGGGCTTGGAAAATACAACAGATCTGTCAGAAATTAAGGAAGTACTCACAGAATAACAGGGACATGCCAAAAAGACACAGTCCAGATGGAGAGGACTCCCACTGGTCAAAATTGGGACAATTTGAGCATCCAAATAAATAATAATAGTAACAGATTTTAACCCTTGAATAAAGTAGGAATTCATGAGTCCGTGTTGATACAAAAAAAAATAAATGAATAGATTGAAATGTTGATGAGATATGGGATATTTACATGGTTTCAAAGTACCTCCCTCCACAACACTTAACTATGTTAACCACAGATATTAACTACAGGGGAGCAGCCTTGCAGACACCATCCTAAGTGATTGAAGTTAAATCAGTAATGGTACAAATTAAAATTTGTGCCCCTTAATAGGTGCAATGAGAAGAACACAGCAACCCTTCTGTGACCTTCCTACCAAAGGACATACCCTGAATCCACTCAAGAGGAAACATGGAACAAACCCAAGTTTAAGGGACATTCTACAAAATAACTGACCCATAATCTTCGGGGGTCAAGGTCACAAAAAATCAAGGAAAGACTGAGGAACAATTCCAGATTGAAGGAGATTAAGAGAAATGACAACTAAATGCAGGACCCGATTCTGGCCTAGATCTTTTTGTTGCATGTGACATCATTGGGACAATTGGCAAAACTTGAATGGGATCTGAGGACAAGATGATAATGTGTCAGTGCTGATCTCCTGGTTTTCATGTGGTTATATCAAAGAATGGCCTTGTTTGAAGGAAATGTGAAAGTATTAGGGGACGATGGAACATCTTATCAGCTACCTACTCTCAGGTGATTCAAGAGGGAAATTCTTTGTACGATTCATTATGTGCAACTTTCCTATGAATTTGGGAGTTTCAAAAACCTTTTTTTTTTTTTTTAATTAAAAAACAAAAGTAAATTCAGCTCTCGGGTACCTAGGAAAGTTTCAGCGCAAGCAGTTAGGAGTCGTAAGTCCAGTTCTGCCTGAATAAATGCACCATCCAAGCTATATCTGGTAAAAAGAATAAAGCATAATGGTGAAGAGTGTGGTTCTGGAATCCATCTGGGTTCAAATCCTAACTTCAGCACTCACTGAGTAACCTAATTTCTCGTTTCCCTCTTCCTCCGTTTGCTTATCTGCTCAAATGGGTATCGAGTCAGAAAACATTTGTGGAGGGTCTCCTATATAAGAGGTACCATTCCAGGTTGTGGGAATACTGCAGTGAACAAGGAGGTTAGATGTTTGCTCTCACGGCATTCCAAGTGCAGGAGGAGAGCGTGCCCTGTGAATAACAGTTCCTATAATACCCCAGGGAGTGGTGGAAGGTTTAAATGAGCTAATAAGTGCAAAGCATTTGGAATACTGTCTGGCACCTGTTAAGTGATGAGTCATATTACCTGCCATTATTGATAATCAGCAACACCTTCTAGAATATCGTCTATGGTCTTTACATCCAATGCAGAATCCAAGGGCCACTGCCAGTAATCAGCATTCTGATGAAAAGCCAGTGTTTGCTGTAAGTCCTTACCCCTCATTGCAGCATACTTGTGGACTGCCTGTCTTTCCGGTACATGATTTCATTGCTGGACCTTGGGTGGGGGGCAGGGGAAGACGCCCACTCCCAGCCAAATAAACATAAAACAGGTACATAAAAGAACATTTGTTCTTTACCAAGAACAAAGAGCTAAGATGTGCTCTATGCCACGTTAAGCACAGCTCTGCTGAAAAACAAATGGAAACAATCTGAAGGTTGACCAGCTCTCGCCAGAAGCTTTCCCTCTCAATATGACTTGGGCCTTTGATGAACTTCTGAAGGACTAGTCATTGGAGAATTCCTGCTGTGTCTCTTTGGATGAACATAAGCCCCCAAATCTTTTGCAGGACATTTCTAGTTATAGTCATATACGAGTGGTAAGAAAGGAGCATCTGCAGGAGAAAAACAGCAGCAACTTTACCTGTCCCCGAATGGTTTCTGCAATGACATTTTTGGCCGAAGCTTCCAGTTCTCCATTGAACTGGTCACCCAACATCCGAAGGCGACCAGCAATGATGGCCACGTCAAAAGAGCAAGACTCTCCTAAGATGGAGGGAACACGTTCATGTTTGTTACAGAACTTGAAGGGACCGTCAGTCCCAGGAATCTGGGCACTGGAGAACGTTCTCTAGACTTTTAAATAGTCTCGGCATCGTTCTCTCCCAAGAACACCTTCCATATTCTGTCAACCCCATAGGCAGTAGATCTCCCTTCACTAAGACAATTTTTCCCTTCCATGGACACTACTGACTTTCAGATATTGCTGAAAGCTTAGTTTGCCTTTTGAAACTTAAGAGGAAATAAGAAGGCATATTCAGATGCTCTTATTGACCTGCCATTGCCACCTCAGGCCAGGAGCCCTACCTGAATCTGGTTCGTCTCCACAATATAGGTCCCGGTCAGCAACCTGCATTGTGGTGCCCAGGAAGTCTGTGAGTAAAGTGTCCACGATGCATTCCGTTTGCTCCTCAAAAGTTCGGGGCCTCTTCATTTTAGATGTTTGCTGCAGAGTTTTGCTTTTCCACAAAACAAGCAGTTTTCTGCTCAGCAGGAAGTCAGAAATATGGTAAGCCAGAGGAGTCTGCCTTTGTACTTTGTAAAGTCTCCTAACGGGATGTGTCGTCCTAGAGCCTGTCCTACCAATTTTTTTCAAAATGAGCTGTCAGAAACACGGGACCTCTCTGAAGAGCTCACCTACACAAACTGGGGAGACTTTTTGAAGACTTTCAGTTCCTTTTCTCAGAACCACGCCCTAGCCAGTACCTAAGATTAATGAATAACTTTTATTGTTGGCCAATTTAGAACTGAAATAGGGTTGAGGAAGAGTTTCTTGGGCAATTTCATTTAGAAATACTTCCTGTTAGGTTCCTGTTAGGTTCTGTGTCTGGTGTAATTTAAAGAAAGAAAGTTTCGAAGTTAAAAGAGGCAAGCATTCGACTCCTGAGAGGTGGCATTTATTTGCCACAATCAGACATTTTATGTACTGTCTGCGGCTCTGCAGGTAATACAGGAAGATGACACAGACACGGTTCCTGTCCTCAAGGAGCTTCTGCTTCAGCACGTACGGCGGATATTACAGGACTAGTCCCGTCATTTCTGGTGCTTCTTGAGATAGTGTGTGATGACAGTGTGCAATGGGCACGCAGACCTAGGCGGTGAGGAAGGCTTCCTTGAAGTTGTAACATCCGAGATGAGCTCTGAAGGACAAGCAGGGATTATGAGGCAAAGAGGAGAAAAAAAGCCATTCCACGTGGGAATAGGTATATATAAGCTGAGAAGGTGGGGGGGCAGGGGGGAGCTTGGGCATTTGAGGAATTGGGAGTGGGGATAAGACAAAGTACTTCACAGGGAAAGCATATGAGAATTAAATAAGATAATGTCATGTGGAATGACCCCCCGGTTTCTGACATGTAGTAAGTGTTAAATGTCTTTCCTGTTAGCCCGAGGCCTGAGGACCAGGATGAAAGGGATCTGGGACTCACTCTCTGACAGAATTAAGTAGGATTCTCCTAACAGGGGTTAGACTCCATCATTGTTTTTATGAGATCTCATGATTGGACACTTACCACAGTGGCCGCTTCTTAATGTAGCTGTGGGAATTCACAGGGCCTGGATAGACAAAATCTGACTTGTATATGCCTCCCTGGATGAGACTAATTGAAATGCAAAGGAGGAGTGCCCAGAACGGTGGGCCTCCTTTGAAGTTTCTTGGCTGAAAACAGCCAGATTCTTACTGTGGCTGAAGGTTCTCAACTAAGGAGGAAGTGTTTAAATTTTGAAGAAAAACAGGCACCTGTGGTGGTCGTACTTCATGGACTCCTTGCCTCCTTGCCCTTATCACACGCTGCCCCATATATTATTATCCTGACCATTCAAGTTACACCGCGCTTGTGTCTGACGTATTGCTAAGACCCCAATAAAAGTGGAGACAAAGCTTGGCTCAACGCCTTTCTCGCCACTAGAGCTTCTGGTCCCCAGGTCTCTCCTTTCTCCTACTAAGGTGTCTGGACTAATCTTTTCATTCGCCACCTCGGGGTTTGCTGGCCAAACCCGACACGTAGCCCCACCTAGATTTTGGATTTCCTGTCAGCACTCAAACCTATCAGCTCTTCCAGGGTATTCCGACCTGATAAGCTGATAGGACATTCAAGTATAAGCAGTAAGTCAGTTGTTCAGAATGAAACTTCTACTTGCAAAATAAAGAGAGCCAATCTTCTGTTTTCTATTCTATTCTAAAAACGAATGATGGCTGGGTAGCCTGGGTGGCTCAGTCGGTTAAGCAGTTGCCCTTGGCTCGGGTCCTGATCCCAGGATCCTGGGATCTGCTCCCTGATCAGCAGGGAGGCTGCTTCTCTCTCTCCCTCTACCCTACTTCCCCACTTGTTCTCTCTCTCTCTCTCAAATAAATAAAATCTGTAAAAAAAAAAAACTGATTTAAAAATAAAATCAAATAAAAACGGATGATCATAAATTGCTTGTGGATGAGAGACAGAAATTATGTAAAGGGCTGTTTTCATTTGTCATCTATCACTAGGGCTGAAACTTTAGTTTCTGCTAAGTAAGCTTCAGACCTCTATCGAAAGAAGGTCCTTCTGAGATAATGCTAAGCCACCCTCCTTTCACACTAGAGCCAGTTACTAAAAATTTAAGGATTCCAACAAACTAATTCATGACATACTCCCCAAATAGCTTATGAAGACAAGCAAAAGGTTTATAAGATACCATCTAACTGGTGTTAAATAGCTTACCCAAGGTAAGTGGCATCCGTAAGTGGCAGAATAGAAATTTAAAACCAAGTCCGTCCTACCTCAAATAATAAATCTTTTCCCACAGCAATTCATTTCACGGCTGATGTGCTTATGGGCAAATGCTATCTTCGGAATCTAATCTTTGCATTATCTTATCTATCCTTTGCATTATCTTGTAGAATCAATGCTGTAAGGCTAAGGAAACCGAGTATACATTCTCCTGGGCCATGTGGGGTAGTTTCCTCCTTTGTGTGTTTCTTCTTGAGCCTTCATTATAGCGTCTTCCCGAACCATCCCATCCCTTCTCCCACAGCTCACATACCTTTCACTCTGGCGGTCCAAGTGCTATCTCCCAGTTAGTATTGAAGAATGAAGCCACAATGTCTTCACCATCACTTGCTTCTGCTGCTGTTCTGGCCACAACAATTTACTTCCCTCTCTCGAAAGCCTCCTCGCCGTTTATCATCTTGTCATCTGCGCCAGGTCTGCCTGTGAATGAGGATCCTTGGGTACAGCTCCTTTCAGTGTGTAAATCTGTAACTGAGAAAATAAATTCTTTGTCTTCCCTCCCCCAAACACCCAAGATATGCGAAAGGGATAGAAAAACGGTAACAGAACTCCCATTCAAAAAGGGGGATGGGGGAAATGGAGTCATTTAACAGCCACTAGGCCGTGGCAATAAGGTGATGGTCCGGAACTACGCAAATGATTGCCTCTGCAATGTTCTAAATCACCATGGTCATGAGTGGGCACCCGATGCATGTGTCACATACTATTTTCCAACCAACACAGACATTAGAAAGCCATTTTTCTAAAAGCACAATATCAACTACCCTCACGGATTTTAAAAATATGCATCTACTTATATCACATCATCAAACCATATGTCTGCAAGGCTAGAGAGAGCTCCCAGGGAGAAGAAATATAATTAACTTCATGGTATACTTAAGCTTTAGTCATTTTGCTTATAAATTAGCAAAACCAGGCTGCAGTTAAGAGAAATCATTTCTCCCTTGAGATCATTTTAAAAGTACACTTTTCAAAAGCAACGTTTTCGTATTCTGCTATGCCCCATACATTACAGACAAGCAACCAAGTAGGACTCAATCTTTTAAAAGCTCCAATACCTGGGATCATTTTAGTAACATTTATTCCATTATTGAGCCATACCTAATTTTCTTTAGGTCAACGTTTCAATTATAGTCTTTAATTTTTAAAAAAGTCCATCAATTACTTAATCTCTACCATTTATATCCTGTGCCCTTATAACACTGTAAATTGGCAGCACTTTACACTTCCATTTTATTTCTTTTAGTACCTAACTAAACACGCATGGTTTAACCAAACAAGTCAAACCATGGAAAAGGCAATTCTGAAGCCGTTCTGATCTCTCTACCAGTAATCCCTGGGTACCCACAATCTAGATCATTCTCAATGGGGAGTGATTTTGTCCCACCAAGGCACCTTTGGCAATGTCTGGAGACATTTTTGTTACGATTGGGGGTTCTATTGGCCTCTAGTGGGTATAGGCCAAAGATGCTAATAATCATCCTATAGTGCACAGGAAAACCCTCTACGACGAAGAATTATCTGGCCCCAAATGTCAGTAACACCACTTTCGAGAAACCCTAGTCTAGATGGACTTCCACTATTGTTTGGTTGATACGATATAACCAAGCACACTTCAAACACCAAACCCAAAACACCTTCAGAATCTAATTACTGACAGCCACTCATTTGGTAAATATTTATTGAGCCATCACTATGTGGCAGACTGTGGAGATGTAAGAAAAGAACATCACCGTCCTTAGAAATTGTCGAGGGGGGAAAACAACTCACAAAATCGAGGCCCTTGCCAGAAAATGCAATACTGTCTGCTATCTACTCCTATGAAGAGCCTAGTTGAGAGAAGTGATGGATGAAAAAATTTTTTAAAGGTATGCAGTCCATTTACATATCTATGTGGTAGAAGTCCTTGAATTGAGCTAGATGATATTTGGATTGTGTTATCTTAAGTCCTTGAAGAAATGCCCTCACTAAGTTCCATGTTAAAGTTATGCTCTCTGCTTTCATTGAAGAACACCTAAGTCATGAGAAACCTGTTAACTAACTTCCCATAAGAATCTTGTACTTAGGGTGCCTGGGTGGCTCGGTTGGTTAAGTGTCTGCCTTCAGCTCAGGTTATGATCCCAGGGTCCTGGGATCGCATCCCACATCACGCTCCCTGCTCAATGGGGAGTTTGCTTCTCCCTTTGCCCTCGCCCCCCACTCATGCTCTCTCTCTCTCGCAAAAATAAATAAAATCTTAAAAAAAAAAAAAAAAAGAATCTTGTACTTACCCTTCAGTGCCACCTTCGTGAAACTACATGTAAATTTCTTTTAGAAATTAATATTGGAAGGTTTCTTCCTCTCTGATGACAACTATATACCTATTTCTCTTCACCCTGACTGCCAAATCACTTACAGAGCTAACTTTGAGGTTCAACTGTACCAATTACGTAGGCCCTTAAGCCTGAACATTTGTGTACTTCCCCATCCCTAACAAGCTGGTCTGAGGTGGTATTTCCATTTTCCCTGTTGTAGCTCCTCTGGCTATTTATACTTTACTATTTATACCTTAAAC
This sequence comes from Ursus arctos, assembly GCF_023065955.2. Classification (NCBI taxonomy): domain Eukaryota; kingdom Metazoa; phylum Chordata; class Mammalia; order Carnivora; family Ursidae; genus Ursus; species Ursus arctos. The sequence continues at coordinate 12,274,253 of NW_026622786.1, read as the reverse complement.
CATTTTATTACATCTGCTCTCGCCATAAATGTATAAAATGTGGGCAGGTATGAATAAAATTGAAAGCAAGGAAAAGTGACAGAAAACAATTACAACAGTACTGCTAGACACATGCACTGGAGGCCGTGACGGTCTGAACAGGACCCGTAATGAAAGCTTCAAGGGTCACTTCCTGCATGAGCTTGTGACTGAGTGGAACGCGGAAGGACAAGGACTAGATGTTACCTGAAGAAAGAAGATAGGAGGGTGAGGAAATGTTCTAGCCAAGAAATAAAAGCAGGAGCAAAGACAGAGGTGAGAGAGAGCCTTGTGCATTCAAGGAATGCCAAGTGGTTTGCTTACGCAAGAACAGGGTGTTTGGCCGAGCGGTGAGACATGACACTGAAGAGTTACTTCTGATGCCGCACTAAGGGCTTCAAACTCTGGCCTTGAAAAGCACGGTTAGAAATAGGAGACCAGTGAGGAGTTTATTGCAGTAATACAGGGAAGAAAAGATGACACCCCCCCCCAAATGATGACTTCATCAGCTTCCATAAACATCAGGCATGTTTAATTAGTAAAACAATCCCTAAAACGGATTAGAAAAGAATCCAAATCCTATCCTCACCCCATTCCTATCCTCTTAGCAACATTAACCTTTTCAACATCACCTGGAAAAACGGGGTCACTCACCAAAGGTACAAAGGGAATAAGTCAACAGTCTTTGGACAAAAACATAAGAATTCTGATTCTGAGATTGTCCATTCTTCTTTGCATTTGATAGTATCTGGACTTACAAGCAAATTCTAGTAAGAAAAACTAGGAACTCTGATAGCTACTCATCTCACTTAGGACAGGCAGCAAGAATCTGTTATGATTTTATGTTTCCAATTGTTCCAAGCACAGTTTCTAATACAGAAATAAAACTGTTCAGTGTCTCAGTCCTCGGCTCATTTTGTTTCACAGAGATCTGCATTTCTGAGTTCTCGGGCTCCAACAGCAGTTCTGTTAGGAACAGGCAGCCAGTGTCATCCTGGGCACTGAGGTAGGCTTTCCACGGGTGAGCCCCAGCCCTGCTCATTGCGATGGTCTGCATGTTCACTACTTGCAGGGCCATCTGGAGGGTGTCAGGATGGACGGCTCCCCGCCAAGGGAACACCTGCTGATGAGCAACTTTCAGGCTAAACCAAGTTTTCTCAAAATACTCAGCAGTCAGCTGGCAATTGGGGACTAGCGTGAGGGCTCCAGAATCAGGAAGTTCCTGTCCCGTCTCCTTGCTCTCTTCAGGAATCAGGGGACCTAAAAGAGTTAGAAAGCTTGTGTAAGAGATCTTCTTAATCTATACAAACTAGGTTTTCTTTTAAAGACTTATTTATTTATTTATCTGAGAGAGAAAGAGAGCACACACGAGCAGTGGGAGCAGCGGGGGGGGGGGGGGGGGAAGAGGCTCCCCGCTGAGCAAGGAGCCCAATGTGGGGCTCAATCTCAGGACCCTGGGATCATGACCTGAGCCGAAGGCAGAACCGACTGAGCCACCCAGGCGCCCCTGAACTATGTTTTTTACCTGGATTTCCAAAAGTACACAGTGTGACTTTTATCTTTGGATAAATGGTTGAAATAACCAATGAGGAACTTCTTTCTTGCTCACAAAGACTTCAAACTCAGGCAATAGTCTGAGATGTAGCTAGGCTACTCTACTTTCTACCAGTCATCGAGAAAGGTAAAGATTTTTCATGACAAGGTATAGAGCAAGGACTATTTTTACCTGAGGTGGCAAAGGATGCAGTGTTAGGAAGCTCTGGGCCCCGACGCTCTGCCCCCTGGTATTTAGAGATGGTTGCCCAGCGGGCTTTGCCATAGACCGGCACCAGCGTGTTGAAGTCTGAGGCCCAGCTATTCACGGGTCTTTCTGCCTGATCCTCCAAAAGTCCAAGAGAAGGGTCAGATTTAGGACTACACAGGATCCGCTTCACTTCATCAATGCCAGCCAAGAGAAGGCGGTAGTAGAAGAGGCCCCGATCTCGCACTGCCATATCCTTTTCTTCCTCTGAGGTAAGACAAAGACTGAGTTAATCACAAACAAAAACAAAAACACACTCTATCCCCCAGTAGGGATAAAAAAGGAAGGAGGGAGGAAACCCTAGAGCATATTAACCTTATCTTCTTGGGTCCCCGGCAGGACTCACCAAACAGTGGCAGCTGTCGGAATGTTTACTACCTGACGTGGCAAGGACAACTTCCTTCTGAACCCACCTATGCAGTAATGCAGCAGACGCCCCAGCATGTCCTGGCACTCGGCAGGGCGCGAGAGGAAAAGGCGCAGCAGTGCAGTGAGCAGCTCCATCTTCACAGCTGGAAAGGTCTCTGACTTCACATTCTCCACGAAGTCTTCTAACACATAGGGAGCATTAGGGATTCTTTCCCCATGGACGCCAAGGAGCCAAATAAGCGCCTGTTTCCCCTGGCGAGTGAAGGAGGAAGAGCAAGTGCTTGACATTTGGCTGCCCCAAACACAGCGGCAGGTTTTGCTTCCCCCCAACGTCAGCACAAAAGGTATAATCTTTGATTTACTTCAATCTGCATTGTATCGATTCCCCACACCCTGACTCCACTCTCTACAACAGATAGGAATAAAATGTCACTACACAACAGGAGACTCAAGACTCCCAGGCCTGTGTTGGTTAAGTAATAAGGCTTCCTCAGTTTGGGGGCCTCTGCCCCAGTCTGGGGTTTAATGTGTCAGTGGAAGCTATGGAAAGATTCCTCTAAACCACTTCATGAAAGTGGTAATTAACCTAGAGTGCAAATCAGAGTCATCTGTGAAGCTTCTTAAAAATCTATGTGTCTAGGTCTACCACTCTTGAATATTTAAGTCGGTAGGCCTACAGTGAAGCCCAAATACCCACAAATGATTCAGATTCTCATTCCAGCTGGAAACTCCGTGGTCTAAATCTCTGGCTCAAAACTATTCAAGAAAACAATGATATCAAAGTATTTGTAATAAAAATCATAGATAAATCTCGTTTTTATCACTTCTATCCTATCTACACCCGAAGAGAATCTGAGGTGGCGATCAATTCTAAGTATTTCCACATTCAGACTCTGGGTAGAGAGAAGAATTAGATTCCATTTCACAGGGCAGGGTCCCAAGCATTTCCCCTCGGCCTGGAGGTAAAGGAGAATTGCCATCTACCTCGCTGTCTTGAATGTTCTCCTCACAGCCGGGCAGGGCCTGACACACAGCTTCCGTACACTGAGGACACAACCAAACCAGGTCTCGGAAAGTTTGCACCACCACTACGACACAGCACAGGATAAAAGAGCATGGGATTAGAGGCTCCATGCAGGAAGGAATCTTAAGGGAAGTCACATATTCAGACTAGACTGCTACGTGAATGTCTGTAAAATGGGTATTGGAGGGGTGGTCAATGATTATCTGAGAAATGTCTGAGATGGGCAATAATTTCTTTTTTTTTTTTTTTTTTTTTAAAGATTTTATTTATTTATTTGACAGAGAGAGACAGCCAGCGAGAGAGGGAGCACAAGCAGGGGGAGTGGGAGAGGAAGAAGCAGGCTCATAGTAGAGGAGCCTGATGTGGGGCTCGATCCCATAACGCCAGGATCACGCCCTGAGCCGAAGGCAGACGCTTTAACCGCTGTGCCACCCAGGCGCCCCTAAGATGGGCAATAATTTCTTAAATGAATGCTGCTCTTATTGGGTTGGCTATGAGGATAAATGAGCTCATATATGCAAAAGCATATGGTAAAATGTAAAGCAAATGTGAGGTCATGTTATTGTTGAATGATATTCTGAAGATATTATAAATGGAGCCACCAGGGCTGGGACTAGGGTAAGGCAAACACGGCGCTGGGGGTGTAAAATTTAAGACACACAGGGTTAGCACTTGCACAAACCTGACAGTGAGTGCCTCTTTCAATTTTTGCATCCTGGGCACCTCGCTTGCCTCACCCTAGTCCCAGCCCTGGAAGCCACTGCTGCCATAAAGCAAAAAGAGGGGTAAAGGTGGGGCGTTAACAAGCACGGGCATTCTGGTAGCCTTCATTACCTATGGAATAGCCTTGCAGAGTTGTGGCAACCTGAGGACCTGTTAGATATAGACCCTCTGCTTCTCTGATGGCAACAGATGAGGATGCAAAGAAAAGTTTACACCTCTGTTATTCAACGACAAATATTTTTTGAGCAACTGCTATAGGGCGGGCAATTGACCAAAAAAAAAAAAAAGCTCGAAGGGTAGCCAGCCATTACCTGTGGTGATGTGCTCTTGCCGAAGCCCCAGCAACTCTGTTAGAATCTGCACGCACCGATCCGTGTAGGTCCTGGCAATACCACCTAGAGAGGAACAGAAAGCAGAGAAAAGTGGTAAGTCAAATCCTAGCACCTCATTTTAAAAAAAACTTCCCACCAGCCAAAGACAAAGAAGACCAGAGATATCTTAAAAAATTAAAAAAAAATCCTTGCTGGATGAAATAACAATCGAAGTTTCCTAAGTTTGATAAAAGCGAATTTTCCATTGAACAAGGTTGAAAACTTTTAGTAACAAAGGTATTTATGCGGCAGCTAGATACGGGGCATCGCGGCATCGCTGGCGGCAGAGCGAGCGCACAGCAAAGTCCCTGCCGGGAGCACCTGACCGCAGGAGCTCTGCTCTCCTTCTTTCGCTCTCCCTGCCCCTGGAGAGAATCATGTTTTATTCTAATATAAGGGTTCCTTCTCCTCTTCCGCCTGAAGCCCTCCAACAAAACATAACTCCCCAGATGCTTTCATTTTGTGAGTCACTCTGGCCTTTTAAATTCCAGACAGAGTAATATGAAAAAGCCTGTGAGATTTAGGATTTATTCTGTGTTGGTCTGAACTCAGCACAATACGTAGCCCGTAGCAGAAGCTCAATAAACAACTGGTCAATTGGCACAGGACTTTGAGTCTGGAAAGCTGGGTTCCGACCCTGGGTCAGGAACTACATGACCTTTTGGCCATTTAATAACCTTTTGGTTTCTGAGTTTCTTCATCTCTAAAATGACGTGATATCACTGGTCCACTTTTCCCGACTGTCTCTCAAGACTGGGCTAAGATGATATATGGGAAAGCACTCTGGATCGTAGCCAACAAAAGGCCACATAAATTTTAAGTACTCTAGTTTGAGTTACCTGTATTCTCTATCATAGAAGATAAGGCAACACCAGTGTTGACAAAAAAAAAAAAAAAAAAAAAACAACCCTCCCTCCGCACTCCTGTCTGCGGCCGCTGACCCCATGGTAATTTGGTGCATGGTCATTTGTCTCTGATGCAAGATTCCTTTCCTTTTGTTCTCTATGATTCCACAGCTTTCTGGTTGGCTGAAGCTCTCCCAAAGGAAAAGCAGCAGACCCCTACCTATGGCAAAGATGGCGGCCTGGGCAAAGTCGGCTGACACGTCGGTGCAGTACCCTCGGAGCTCCTCTAGCACCTGCTGTACGTTCTCATCGTTCACCAGCTCGCACAGCACCTCCACCTTCTGCAGCTTGATGTAGTGGGGCTCCGAGTAGGAGCAAAAAAACTTTTTGTAGTGGCTGCTAAAGTGACCGGGCAAACTATGCAAGATCTGACGTACGTGACACAGGGCAGCAAAACAGAGCTCGCGGCTCTCTGAAGAACAGGCCGCCAGCAAAGGTCCCTTGACTTGCACAAGCACATCAGTTTGTACGTGGGGGAATTTTTTTGCCAAGATCAGAAAGAGTTTCGTGGCTCCCATCACCACACCGGGGCTACTGCTCTTGAGAAAGCCATCTAGCAGATTGAGAATGTCAAACAGCTCCTCCTCGCTGCGCGGTTGATAGCGTAGCAGAAAGTTCAATACTTCAGCCTGGCCCCATTGGTCCAGTTTTGGCATTCTATCCAAAAAAGAAAAGTGTTATTTTAGCGACCAAATTAGGACCATCTGCATGCAAATGCCATGTCGCCAGTCATCTGTTCATTGTAACAAGGGGAGAATTCTTGAGAACAGGCTGTGCCATAATAGAATTATTCTTTTCACGTACTATCTAAAGTTTACACAAAATAGGCTTTAAATTCCGAGATGAGTTTACAGTACAAATTTCCATTATCTAAGGCCAAGGACCATGATCACTATACCTAGATCCAGATTCTTTACAGTTTAAGACGGTATAAATCGCTTAGTTTGGGGGACATAATGATTGTAGAGGAGGACAGAACCTATTTCCACAGGATATTTCTGCTATCTCTCTATATCACCAAAAGAAACTAAAACAAATAAAAGAAATCCTCTCAATGAAATATGAGGAAGTTAATAGTTACGGTTAATTTTACTACTCTACAGAACTTGTTCAAGATGTCTCCTTCATTCAACATGTCAAGATCCCACTAGGATGCAGATCTCATCATAACAAAAAGAGCACTGAGGCATCCAAACCGATTTAAGAGATGGTGGGCGATGGGCTTGTTGATGACAACACCTCCTTCCTGTTTCAGAATTTCCTCTAGAGACCTCAGGCAGTTCACAACCACAATTGGATCCTGGTCACGCAGCAAACTGTATAATTCATTTACCAGAGCACCGTCTGTAAAAGAGCACAAAGATCTCAGATAAAGAACAGCTTCAGAGTCTCAGGAATAGAGCCGGAGTACTAACTCCAGGCAGACAAAGCTGAACTTCTCTGCTATAAAAATAACAAAGGCAATAATAAAGTGCAAGGCAAAAAACTGCCATCTCCAGAGTGTTCTAAGTAGCTAATGTGATAGATCTCACCTGGGCCCCAAAGAAAAGGCTTCTCTGATCTCAAAAAATACCAAACCAGCCTTTCTACTTAAAGAGACAAGTACAGAAGTAAGGCCACATTACTATTTTCTACCAAAGTCACGTCACCTTTTACAAAGCCATACATATAACCGAGGCACAAATAAATACTGATCATGATGGATTACACTGAAACTTACCCACTTCAGAGTCTCCATGGAGATTATGCATCTTGGCACAACCAAGGACCGCCACCCTTCTGACATATGAAGCTTTATCTCGCAGACCATTGAGAATAGGCTGTTGGATATATTCCTGCACACCAGGCATCCTTAAACAACACATGCTGGAGTCAGCCGGATCCTGAGATACTAGTTTTGACATAATTGAGCCCCTATTCACTTAACAGAAAGTTGAGTAAATGTTTGAATGTACATCTATCGCATCATAACGAATTAGGGAAAGCCACTGCCAAGCTTAAAAAGTCATACTTGACTTTTCATTTGGAATAGTACTCCAGGGGCAGCAAAAATATGTATCTCCATAATTGTTTAGAAATCTTTAACCAAAACCAAGAACTATTTCAGCAAGAGTGATGATGGAAAACTCCCTTTAATGTAACCATATGACAGTTTTTAAGCCTAAGCAATGGCTGAAAACCTGACTTCAGGTAACAACTGCATTTTTCCTAGTATTAAGAAGCTCAAATAGATTATCACCATTGAAAATCTGCCCCATGGTCTCCTGAATACATCAGCCACTGATAAACAGTCAGGGAAGAGGGTACTCACCTGAGGCTACACATGCTCCGTAACGCCAGCCCTCGCACCATTGGATTGGGATCCGAACAGTCTTTGCACAGTGTATTAATGGCCAAGAGAGCCAGATCTGGTTTCAGGGGGGCGTACGTACACATGTACAGATAAACCAACTTCTTCTGAACAATATCTACAGTGGCACTGGCCTTCACCATTTCCATGAAGACACCAGACATGTCCAAGCCCTGAGTCATGTGCCTGAAACCAACACACACAGCAGGAAGAAGTAAAATACATAATCCTCAGCCTACAACAAAAGGCATTTTACCTATATACATCTTGGTTATCCAACTAGATTGTGAAGGAAGCAACCAAGTCTACCTTGTCTACTACATTGCAAAATACTTCATGCTATCGGCCTACAATAAATGTTCTTCTATTCATTCAACAAACACTTAATTTCTGGTACATTCCTGTCTAGTTCAGCTTCTACATTCAAGGGATATGCTCTGGGAACATAATCTTGAAGACGGCATGGTCTCAGATCTTTAGGAACTCAAACTATAACTAAGGAGCAAGACAAAAACACCACTATTACAGTGCAATAGGTAAGTATTAAAACAGCTAAGTATTAAAAAAGAAGTTACAGACTAGTTGGGGCGCCTAGGTAGCTCAGTTAGTTAAGCGTCTGACTCTTGGTTTTGGCTCAGGTCATGATCTCAGGGTTTTGAGTTTGAGCCCCCCAATGGTTCTGTGCTCAGCATGGAGTCAGCTTGAGATTCTCTCTCTCTCAAATAATAAATAAATAAATCTTAAAAAAAAAAAAAGTAATAGACAAGGTACAGTGCGATCCAGATGTCTAATACTGCCAAGAAATCATAAAATGTTTCCAAAGAGGAAGTATCCTTTAGTTGAATGAGCTGGAATTTTCCAGGCATGTGTGTTGGTAGGTAAGGATACATGCTATGAGGCATGTAGACATCAGCAAGAATGCTACATTCCTTTGAGAGTCTGCAACTAGTTGTGTTAGCAGGGTGTTCTTTGGGTGCTATGATAAGAAGTTTGGAATTTATTCTGTAGATCACTGTTTCTCAAACTGTGGTCTCCTATAGGAATGAGATGGGATGTCTGTTTAAAATGCATATTCCTGGGTTCCATTCCACCCTACTGAAAGCAGCATTACTGGATTGGATGAAAATTTTACATTTTTTATAAAAAGCACCCCAACGGACTTCTGTGCATACTAACGTTTGTGACCCACAACTGCAGCCAAGCGTTAGTTATATATTCAAATCCATGTTAGGAAACTTCTGACTGAAATGAGGAGACAAGGTGGACCCACTAATAAGCCACTGCAATTGCTTTGGTAATAAAACCAGAAAGGCAGTGCCAACCAAAAAGACTACATAGACATTTTCTTTAAAAAAGAGGATGGATATTTAGAACTATATATCCATACCATCTGACTTGGGAAAACCAGGCGTCATCAAGATTGACTCCCTCCCTTGGTCAGCTGGTGACATTCCTCAACCCAAATAAAAGCGGAAGAGCAGGTTTGGGGAGAGGGGAAGGATGCAGGTGCTACTTTGCATGTCTTTGAAGAAAGATCCAGGTGGGAATGCCCAGCGGGCAGTAGGATATGTGGGTTTGAAGATACAAAAGGCTTTCTGTACTAGACTCTATAGATCTGGGAGTCAGCAGTTTAAGTTCAACACATGGGTGTAACCGCCCTGCTGAGTAAACGAAGTCAAGCAAGTCCCACAGGGGAGGCTGCGGCCATCCAGAGAAGCAGGAAGAGCAAATCATACGCTGCCCTGAGTTCATTCAGTCTTTCCGAGCGGCCAGGGGTAGAGGGCCGGGGTGGGGGCTGCGGCGGGGAGGGCGGGCGGTGGCTGATACCTAATCACTCGCTGGATGACATTCCGGTAGCGCAGCCTATCCGCCTGAATGTGAGGGTTACACAGAGCTTTCTTCAGCTCCTTCACCACGTCCTCGGAGCCAAGGTACGGCATCTTCAACAGTCACGGGGCAGTCCCCACAGACCCCTAGGTAACTCGCGGGCTCCTCCTAGCCCTGACGGGGGAACCTGGGTAAAGCAAATGTCAGTCAGCGAAGAGACCAAAGGCGTGATCTCGCCCCAGCCTCGACTTCCCCGGGGCCGGAGGCCAGGCCCCAGCACACTCACACCAACCCTTTCCGCGCCCCGACGAGCCCCAAGCGAGGCTCTGTGGTTCCTTCCCCGGGACCTGCAGGCCGGCTCGCTCCGCCCCGAGACCGCTCCGGCTACCTCGGGGCCCTCCGCCCCATTTTCAGCCCCGCCGCCGGAGGTCCACAGACCCCTCCCTCCCCAGTGCCAGTGCCAGCCCTTCGTGCGCCTCGGCGCGGTTGCCCGCCCGGATAGGCCCAAGCAAGCTTTCTGCGGAAGTCCCGCCTCCTCGGGGCCGACAGCGCACAGCAGCTGCCACTCACCTTCTCGCAGCGAGCGCCGAGCGTCGCCCAGACGCCGACCTTAGGGCGCCCTTCCCCCCACCTCTCACCTCCAGGCGCAGCCGCGCGGCTCCCTCTGGTGGAGGCGCGGCGGGCCATCGGAAATCCGCTGCTTCGGCCTGTCTCCGCCCAGCAGCGCGCGCTTTGAGTGCCGGCCTCAGCTCCGGCTCCCGCGCGCGGGTAGGAGTGGCGCTCAACCGAGCGTTTTCCGCGGTTTAAGATTCGCCCCAGGACTCCCGAGAGCAAGGCCACTTCCTTTTTTCTGCCCACGCTAGGGACTTATTCCTCTACTGGCCTGGCTTCCCGTTGGGGTCTCTGGCCGCGTTGTTACCCCAGCGTGACTTGTCTTCGGGGCGCGGTCGCGGGAGCCTCGCTTGGGAGCTCTGTGCCCATGAAGATCTCGCTGGTGACTGTCCAGCCCCGCCACCATGAACGGGGCCCTGATCCCCCATACGCCCATCGCTGTGGACTTTTGGAGCCTGCGCCGGGCTGGTTCCGCACGGCTTTTCTTCTTGTCCCACATGCACTCGGACCACACCGTGGGTTTGTCTAGCACCTGGGCCCGGCCCCTCTACTGCTCCCCAATCACTGCTTACCTCGTTCATCGTCACCTACAGGTACGGGGGGCTGGAGTCCTCCGAGAGCTGGGTCGAGGATTTGGGTGGGATTTCCGATCTGTCACAGCCTCGGAGGACTGATTTTTACAAATGGAGAGTTGTTCCAACCCAGAAGTGTGTCTTTAGCCCAGAATGGGAGTGTGGCTCTTGACTGGCCGACTTGGGATGTTTCAGCTATAAGTTGGGGAGATCTTTCAGTCCAGCCAAGGAAACTGTACCTACCTTTTCATATAAACTAAGCCAGTGTTTCCCTAGTCTCCTAAGAAGCCATCTAATGTTCTGGGTGACTCTACACACTCTCCCGCGCTCCCCACCCCACCCTCCCACCCCCATCTAGTAAATCTAGCTTAGCTGGTCCAGGTCCTGGAAATCTTGTCGGAATTTTTTTTAACGAATGCTCCCAAAGGATTATTATGATAGGAGTGTTTGAATCGCTTGGCTAGACTGTTTTTTGGACTCTTAATTTAAATTGTACAAAGATTGGAGGATGAAGGGACGATTTGAGGGGACTCTCCATTACCCTTTCTGCGCCAGGGTGACTTAGGATGTCGTCTACTTTCCCTGATTCCCGTAAAGGGTTAGTTCCTGATCCAGGGCAGTATTAAGGAGGAGATTCTGTGTTCACTAGAATGACCAACTTTTTCCTCAGGTACCTAAGGAGTGGATCCGGGCCTTGGAGGTTGGTGAGAGCCATGTCCTGCCTCTAGATGAAATTGGGCGAGAGACCATGACTGTAACCCTCATGGATGCCAATCACTGCCCTGGCTCTGTCATGTTTCTCTTTGAAGGATACTTTGGAACCATCCTCTACACAGGTGGGCCTTCCAAGGGGTCGCTCCCACCTTCCCAGCCTAGATACTGCTTTTCTTGACCCGCCTTAACTCAGAAGTCTGGAGGCTTCCTAGTTTCATCCCATATGAGCACAGGGACCCTTTCTCAACTGATTTCCCACTCTTTAAGGTTTCAAACCTTATAAAGAATAATAAAAAGAGAAGCAAAATGGAGACCTTTCCAAAAAGAAGCTATACAATGTTAGTGCCAGACTTCCTGTTAGTTTTTCCACAGGCTGGTAAGCAAATGTCCATCAGCTTTTGGAGGCCGGGAGAGGCTTGTGTTTTATACTTTTGTCTCTGACTCTCTGCCCCCCTATATGTTCTTCTTCTAGGTGACTTTCGGTATACACCATCCATGTTAAAGGAGCCAGCCCTGAAACTGGGGAAACAGATCCATACCTTATACCTAGACAACACCAACTGCAACCCGGCCTGGGTTCTTCCTTCCCGACAAGAAGCTGCCCGCCAGATCGTTGAGCTTATTCGAAAGCACCCACAACATAACATAAAAATTGGTAAGTGGTTTCCTTTCCTTTTTCTTTTACCCACAGCTAGTGAATCTCAGGTTTTGGCGGGGGGGGGGGGGTTCTCATATTGTTCTGGTCTTTGTAGATCCCCCCCCTTCCCCCTGAAACCTTATTTAAAATTGTAATCTTCCTGGGCTCCTGGGTGGCTCAGTCATTTAAGCCTCTGACTCTTGGTTTTGGCTCAGGTCGTGATCCCAGGGTCGTGAGATCAAGCCCTGCCTAGGGCTCCGTGCTAAGCTCCCAGTCTGCTTAAGATTCTCTCTCTCCCTCTGCCCCTCCCAGCTGTCCAGCAACCCCCACACCCTGCGCTCTTTCTCTAAATAAGTCTTAAAAAAAATTGCAATCTTCCCACCATCTCTACTCTGACATTCTCAACTCCTGATCCCCTATACCAACTCAACTTTTTCATTCTTTAATAGCAATCATCACCTTCCAGTATACTCTATCCATGTTTTAATATGCTGTTGCTTATTATTTGTCTATTCTCCACGTCTCCTGCCACACACACACACACACACACACACACACTTACACACACACACACACACACACACACTCCTTGAGAGCATGGATAGAGTTAAGAAGGAGTCTTGCTTGTGGAACAGAGGCTCAGCAGCAGCCATCGTGACAGGCATACGGTGGGTGAGGAGGCTGTAAAGGTAGGAGGGGCTGAAGTGCTTTCCTGTAGCTTGAACTTGATCCTAAATGTAATCCTTAAATATAACTTGATCCATATGGTTACATTTGGACAAAAAGCTGTTAAAGTTTTTTAAATAGGAGGGGGCCAATATTGCACTCATCATCTTATAATGAATAAAATCTGTGTATTCCAGAATTTACATATTGTTGTATTTGGTTTTTGTCTGTCTATCCCTGCTAGAATATAAGTTCCACAGTGGCAGGGCTCTTTGTTTTATTTGTGGATATATCCCAGATGCTTAGATTAATGCCTAAGGAGGCACTCAATAAATATTTGTTATCTGAGTGAATGAAATTTTTTTAAAGATTTTATTTATTTGTCAGAGAGAGAGAGCGCGCACAAGCAGGGGGAGCATCAGGCAGAGGGAGAAGCAGGCTCCCCGCTAAGCAAGGAGCCTGATGCGGGCTTGATCCCAGGACCCAGGGATCATGACCTGAACCAAATGCAGATGCTTAACCAACTGAGCCACCCAGGCATCCCTGAGTGAATGAAATTGATCAGAATGCAGATATTCAAGTGAATGCTGTGCTTAAAGTCAGAACATTGAGAAACCAACTGTATGTTTGTTCTAGTGATTCTACAATAGTATAAAACATTTTGCAGCCTTTTTTTTTTTTTTTGGTAGTTTATTGAGAGCAAGTGTGCAAGCACACACATAGGGGAAGGGGCAGAGGAGAGAGAGCTTCTCAAGCAGACTTATGCTGAGCGTGGAGCCCAATGTGGGGCTCAAGCTCAAAACCCTGAGGTCATGACCTGAGCCGATCAAGAGTTGGATGCTTAACCAACTGAGCCACCCAGGTGCCCTCATTTTGGGGCCTTGTAACTGGTACTTCTGCTTTCGGCATCTCCTCATCCAGGTGATCCAGTAACACTCCTGCCATTGTTTTCTTCTAAAGCCCTCCTCTGATCATATTATTCCTGTGGTTACAATTAGCCATTTTCCTGCTGCACGCTCTTTAATGGCTCCCCTTCACTTAACGAATTAAGTTCAAACTCCTTAGCTGTATATACAGGCCCTGTATTATACGACCCTTACCTCTCCTGTGTCATTTCTTACCAGTTCCTTCTTTGCACTTTGGTAACACCGAACCATCCCCTTCCCTTGCCCAGGTAAACTTAGACCCATCCTTTATGACAACACAGTTGCCATTTTCAGGGAAGTTTCCCTAACTCTGTCAAGCGGTAGGTACTTTTCTGTGTCCTCATAATACTGTGTGCATGCCTCTGACATTGCTTCTGGGTCCCCACGTAGATTACACTCCTTGAGGACTGAGGCTTGTGCTTATTTTCACAGTGTCCCACCCCTGATAGATGTTTTCCTTTGTTGAACCAAACAAGTGGGTGGATTTGGTGTTAAGCCCTTCCCCATCCTCTGTGTATTTCAGCTCAAATGCCACCTCCTCCCTGAAACACTCCCCAATTGCCCCATTTGTGTATTTTTGCCAAACATTTGGTTGATGTATTAGGATTCCCCTGTATCTCCTCCCTCTTTCATCTCTTGTTTTCCCCATTCTCTTGAACATGATTCAGGACTCTATAGCCTGGGAAAAGAGTCACTGCTGGAGCAGCTGGCCCTGGAGTTTCAGACCTGGGTGGTATTGAGCCCTCGGCGCCTGGAGTTGGTGCAGCTGCTGGGCCTGGCGGATGTGTTCACCCTGGAGGAGAAGGCCGGCCGCATCCATGCGGTGGACCATATGGAGATCTGCCATTCTGCCATGCTACACTGGAACCAGACCCACCCTACCATCGCTATCCTTCCCACGAGCCGGAAGATCCACCGCTCCCACCCCGACATCCACATCATCCCTTACTCTGACCATTCCTCCTACTCGGAGCTTCGGACCTTCGTTGCAGCACTAAAGCCATGCCAGGTGGTGCCCATTGTCAGTCGGCAGCCCTGTAGGGACTACTTTCAGGACAGCCTGAGCCCCAGGCTCTCTGTGCCCCTGATCCCCGACTCTGTGCAGCAATATATGAATTCCTCCTCAAGGAAACCGAGCTTTCTCTGGCTATTGTTAGAAAGGAGGCTAAAAAGGCCGAGAACCCGGGGTGTTGTGTTTGACTCCTCTCAGGAAACTGCTGATCAATCTCAAGCTGACAGGGACTCAAAGAAGGCCAAGAATGAGAACCTTTCTGGGGACCTTGAGAAGCAGGCTTCCCACCATCCTTTGCAGAACAAGAAACAGTTGTTCCCGGACTTCTGCAGCAAAGAATGGGATGGGGCAGCCCCTAGCTCTGAGTCCCAGAAGATGGTGACTGTACGGACTGCCCCCTTGAGTTTTTCAGTGCACGTACGGTCTACAGATGAGAAATTTCTTTCTCTAGAAACTGGGGAGGAAATTGGTGTAGGGCCCCACTTGGTACCCAGGGGAGACCACAATGGCTCAGCAGCCACAGGGAACCAGAGCGCCTGCCTGGGCCAGGATTCTCCCCTGTCTCACCACAGCAAGGCTGCCCCTCTCCAGGCTCCTGAGTTCAGGGGCCTGGCACTAAAATACCTTCTGACTCCAGTGAACTTTTTCCAGGCACAGTTCTCTTCTAGGGGCTTTGACCGGCAAGTGGAAAAATACCATAAACCGTGGCTGAAGTACAGAGAGGAGAATGCAGAAGGGTACCTTGGTTGATCGGCACTGCAGTTTTAAAGACTGACCAGTGGCTGGTGAGGAAGTTTGTTTGGGGCCTTACTTTTCTATCTTCCCAGGATCCCTATGGGCTCTCCCTGGAGCAATACTTCTCAAAATGTGTTCATTGGAATCCCGTCAGTGTTATGGTTGACGATGTTTCATAAACACTTTCCATTAAGCCCCCTGCACGGTATACGTGAGCACATTAAAGGTTCCGAGAAGTCTTGCAGTAATTTAATCTGCTTAACTTGAACTCAGTATTTCTCCAACTCTTTTGAACATGCAGTCCTCTTATGTGGGTGCAGAAAGAGATGTAGTCTGAATCCGAAGGACCAGATTATTCCCATTGTTCTTTCGTGGGCCATGTGCCATTCCCCATGTCCCCTTCTCCCTCTTCCCAGATAAAAGAACCTAGGTAGTTATGTTGTTGTTGTTGTTGTTGTTGTTGTTGTTGTTGCTGTTTTAGTCAGGAACTGCATTGCTGGAGGATAAAGTGATCCAGGCAGCACGTTCCAATCCTGAATGTCACTGACTTGCCATGACCCCATCAAAGAGACTTCCTCTCTTTGCCTCTGGGAGGGAACAGGAAGCAATGAAGAACCCTGGAACAGTGGAGAGAAACTCCCCCCTCCACGAGAGTTTGCAATTAGTGTCACTGGAGACATCTCTGGAACAGAGCCAGCTGGGGGATTGGGCACCTCTCACCAAGGCCATACCTGGAACCCAGCTGAGCATTAGACTTAGGGGTACAATGGCCTCCCGGCTGCCTGGAGGCCCTGACTGTTTGGCTGAAATAAAATTATAAAAGATCAGATGTGCTGCCAGATAGTCCTGATTGTTCACATAGCTGGGATATTTGCTGTTCTCCCCACCCCCCTCCCCCTTGGGTTGAGTAGGGAACCGGAGCACACAGCCTGTTTGTTTTAGTATCCAGGGCAGAGACGAAGGAGCCAGCTGGTGGAAGGGGTGGGGGTGTGCAGCTCTGCCCTGTCCTTCTGCTCACAGCCTGACGACATGCCAGGCCAATAAGCAGGACAGCAGATACCACAGGCTCTGAGAGAGGGCATAGCGAGTGGAGCTGGGCACAGGGGTAAAAACTGCTTCAGAACAGAGCCTTGCACTAAAGAAGGTGGTTTCTTGCCCAGGAGAAAGAGGTTTCTGCTTTCAGAAGAAGATAGCGTTTAGGAAGTAAGGCCTTGCTCTTCAGCAAGCTGTGCACAGCTCTGTTCTGTCCGTGCCCTTCACTGTAAGCCTCCTGTGGGCCCACTAGGAGCCGCAGCAGGTGGGGCATGTGGGACAGCAGGAAACATGGGTTTGTCCTGGGCTCGAATCCAGGGCACCCTGGGCAGAGAGCTCCCACGCCTAGATAGTGGAGTCTCCGTTCCTCATCTGTAAAACAGGGACTGTGAGACCTACCTTTCCTGGTGGTTCTGGAGGTTAGATAATTGGTAAAAATTCTTAGCTCAGTGTCTACCCCATGACCGGTATTTCAAATATTGGTTCTCTTAGCCTCTGGTTCTCTAAAGAGATTATTCTGTATATAAAATATGAAATTTTGGAAGTCACATAAAAATATAAAGAAGAAAAAATCAATTATAATCCCTCCATGTACATCAGTTGTTTCCTTCTAGTCCTTTGTTGTATGTATAAATGTATTAAATATATAATTTTTTTTCAAAATTAGGGCAATACTGTATATAGTTTCAGTCCTGCATTTTACTTAATATCTTAAACATTTCTTTGTACCATTAAATATTATTTGAAATGTAATTATGAATAATTGTATAATACCTTATATAGGCAATACCATTTCCATATTCAACATTTTATGTGCCCTTTTTTCACAATTATTCATATTACAGTGAACATCTTTATGCATCTATCATGGCACTCTTGTTTATTTCCTTAGAGTAAATTACTGGAAGTGGGATTACAATTTTAAGTTCTTTCTTGGGGGGCGGGTGGGGGCTGAGGGAGAGAGATCCTACGCCCAGCGTGGGGCCTGATCTCACGACCCTGAGATCGTGACCCGAACCAAAACCGAGTCGGACGCTTAACTGACTGAGCCACCCAGGAACCCCTACAATTTTAACGTCTTTTTTTTTTTTTTAAGTTTTTATTTATTTATTTGTCAGAGAGAGAGACAGCCAGCGAGAGAGGGAACACGAGCAAGGGGAGTGGGAGAAGAAGAAGCAGGCTCCCAGCAAAGCAGGGAGCCTGATGCGGGGCTCGATCCCAGGACTCTGGGATCACGCCCTGAGCCGAAGGCAGATGCTTAACGACTGAGCCACCCAGGCGCCCCTACAATTTTAAGTTCTTAATGTAAATTGTGCCCAGTTGCCCTCCAGAAAGGCTTCCTTACCATCCTTTCTGCAGAAGAGGATAGGATTAGAATACCTTGAAGATTCATCAAGTTCAAATGATGTTGTTAGACTGGAACATGTGAACATATGGCAAATCATCTTGTGTGTTAATAAATATTTACTAGGGCTGTGTGGGCAAAGGCTTAGCCTGAGCTCCTCCAGGAGCCTCTAGCTGTCTCACTTCTCTGCTATCCAAAGGTGGCTGGGAGAGATAAGGTGGTCTTCCTACAAGGGCCCCCAGATTGGCGTTATCGTCTAGTGACAAGGGAATGTGTCTACACTTGGCCTGTGCTGTGTCACACGCATTCCTTGAAATGAGATCTATGTGAATTCAGATGGGGGAGTGGAAGCAAATGGCTTTGAGGAATTTAGTTGTTGATGACAAGTTTGTGTTTGTGTTTGTGTTTTAATAATGGGAAAATTTTCCAAAGTAAATTTGTCTGGCTTATAATAGAGACTGGCAGTTACCCTATTTGATATCTCAATAGTCTCACATAAAAGTGCTGCACTGCATATAAGTAGCCAGTTTATTTTAAGATTTTATTTATTTACTTACTTGAGAGAGAGAGCGTGTGTGTGTGTGTGTGTGTGTGTGAAGGAAGAGGCAGAGTGAGAGGGAGAGAGAATCCCAGGCAGACTCCCCGGCAAATGTGAAACCTGACATGGAGCTTGATCCCACGACCCGATTATGACCTGAGCCAAAACGAAGAGTCAGATGCTTAACCAACTGAGCCACCTAGGTACCCCTTAATTTATTTTATTTTATGATGATGATGTTAGTCACCATACAGTACATCCTTAGTTTTTGATGTAGTGTTCCATCATTCACTGTTTGCGTATAATACCCAGTGCTCCATGCAATACGTGCCCTCCTTAATACCCATCACTGGCCTATCCCAATCCCCCACCCCCCTCCCCTCTGAAGCCCTCAGTTTGTTTCCCAGAGTCCGTAGTCTCTCATGGTTCATTCCCCCTTCTGTTCACCACCCCCTTCATTCTTCCCTTCCTTCTCCTACTGATCTCCCTGCTATTCCTTATGTTCCATAAATGAGTGAAACCATATGATAATTGTCTTTCTCTGCTTGACTTATTTCACTTAGCATAATCTCCTCCAGTCCCATCCATGTTGCTGCAAATGTTGGGTAATCATTTTTATTGATGGCTGAGTAATATTCCACTGTACATATGGACCACATCTTCTTTTTCCATTCGTCTGTTGAAGGGCATCTCAGCTCCTTCCACAGTTTGGCTATTGTGGACATTGCTGCTATAAACATTGGGGTGCATATGGCCCTTCTCTTCACTACGTCTGTATCTTTGGGGTAAATACCCAGTAGTGCAATTGCTGGGTCATAGGGTAGCTCTATTTTTAACTTTTTAAGGGACCTCCACACTTTTCCAAAGTGGCTGTACCAACTTGCATTCCCACCAACAGAGTAAGAGGGATCCCCTTTCTCCACATCCTCTCCAACATTTGTTGTTTCTTGCCTTGTCAATTTTTGCCATTCTAACTGGCGCAAGGTGGTGTAATCTAAGGATGACGCATAAATCTAAGGAGATCTTACAATTAGGCTTGAGGATACCAGGAGAAAGGAAGTTCCCTAGAGATCAATTAGTTGTTTCATGATCCGTGGGAAAACATGTACTCTTCCACAAGGAGACAGACTGGCTTAAATCCCTTTAGAGAAAAAAAATCTTCCTGGCTGGCTTCGAGGGGCCATCTCTCGTCCTGACCCGGACTGCCCTTTGTGGTAGGAAATAAGAGATTTTAAGAAAAGAAAAGAGATTTGGACTTGGGTTCTCCATGTCAAGGCCACTCCCAGGGAGACCTTCCCTCTGCCTTCTTGGAGTGGTTCTTAAGCAAGAGAAATCCCACCTGGGAGGCCACGTTTACATATTGTTGATGCTACCACAGGAGTAGCTGACAATTTGTTATCCGCCTCCCACCCTTCGCCCTCCCTAATCACTACCACAATAAGCTGTTTTGTCTTGGGTTCATGGTGCTTCCCACTTCCTCCTCCACAGAACACCCCACCACATCAATACAGAAGAATTCTGCTTGCCATTGTAATCTTCTAAATCTACAACTCCTGTGGGGACTCTCAGAATGGTTAGGCTTGTCTTTATTTTGACCACAGTGCTTTCATTGAGCTGTACCCTTCCACCTTGACTATCTCATTCCTAGGTAATGTCCTCTTCTTTGAACACATCCTTAACCCACCAGATCACACAATGCTCCCAGAATCTCGGGCTTGGTTCCTTTCCTGGACAGATGGTTCACTGAATCATCTTTCAATCACACAAAACTTCTGGCAAGCCTCCGGTGAGTTTTTCCCTTATATCACTCACATATTAAAAAACACAATTATATTATGGCTATTTTACCGATCCTGAGTCTTCCCATCAATTTTCAATAATTTGGGGGAATGGAGGATGAGAAGTTTGTCCTCTGTGCTATAATCCCACTCTTAATGTGTTCACTGTAAAGTGTGCTTTTGTGGAACCAAGACCATTGGGTCCAGCTCACTCACCCTACTAACCGGGCTCCATAGAAACAAAGCATCCAGGTGGGACTAGACTCCCGTACAGAGGGAGTCAGGGATATAAGGTTTGGAGAAAACCTGCTAAAATGTTCTGAGCACCCAATTCCTAAACTGGGGAGGGGAGGTGGGGAATCCCCCACCAACCAACAATTCTCTGATACCAGTTGGGTGTCCTATAATTCAACTTGATTCTGACCCTCTCTACCTGGAGATAGCCTCCACTCCCACAGGTGAAGGGCTCAATCCTACGAGACTGCTCTCTTCCCCCTCAGACACCAGTCACAAGTCCAGGTTGCCACCTGTGCTTCTGACCACTGGCCATAGATTGGAGCTCCCCACGACTTCTCCTTGGGTTCGGTTCGTTTGCTGGAGCAGCCCACAGAACTCAGAAAAACATCTTGCCTACCAGATCACTGGTTTGTTATAAAAGGATATAACTCAGATGGAAGAAATACTTAGGGTAAGGTATGGGGACAGGGCAAGGAGCTTCCGTGCTCTCTGAGCACGCCACTCTCCCCAAATTTCCACGTGTTCACTCCAAAACCCCGTCTTCCCTCTAGATGACTTCAACATTCCAGCCTCTCAGGTTCTTTGACCTCCTTGCTTCCAAAGACCTTATTTCTGTCTTTCTCACCACTCCGTCGTTACCAGAAATTTTACTACAGCTGAAATCTCAATTTTAAATCTTCTCCCAGCTTATTTACTCAAGTACCACCATTGCCGATGTAAGCCCTCTCTGAGCTTCACTTCCCACCTTGACCCCACTGCATCCCATGATCCATCAATATAATACAACTCCCTTGCTCGCTCTCAGACACACTCGCCTTGAAAACCCCAATTCTGAATAAATTCTACTATCTGTCTGCTCTTTGCTTGCACTGGAGCAGCTAGATGCTGTTGGAGAAACCCCTAACCAGGCTGACTGGTCTCATTTTAAATTCAGGACCTCATACAACAAAATGGCCTTCCATTCTGCTAAGCAATCCTATTATGTTTCTTTAGTGGGCTTGGTTTCCAATTTTCCCTTTCCTTTGGCTTTCCCTCCCCCCACCCCACTCCCATCTGTCAGTAAATCCTGTTGACTCTACCTTGAAACGTATCCCAAATCTTATTTCTTTTCTCCATCTTCACCTCCACCACCTTTGTCCGAGCAGCCTTCGTGTCATGTCTGAGTTACTGCAAGAGCCTTTTAAATGTTCTCCCTGCTTCCAGCATTGCCCTCTCCCCTGCAGACACCGTCTGGTATCCACAGCAGGCCTGATATAATCATACTGTGTTGCTTCTTTGCTCAAATCCTCCAGGGTCTTTCCAGCTCACTCGGAATAAAACCCAAAGTTCTCACCGTGGTCTTCCTGGCCCACGTGCTCTGCCACGTTCTCTCCTATTACTCCCCACCCTTCACTTAACACTCTCCAAGCCTGCTGACCTCCTTGCAGCGCCAGGCAAGCACACCCCTCACTTTGTTCCCTCTCCTTACGAGGCCTTCCTTTCAGACACCCACATGGTTTCCTTACTTCCTTCAAGGTTTTGCTCAGCAAGACTACTCTTGGTCATCTTATTTAAAATTGCAACCACCTGGCCGGCCACTCCCTCTCACCCGTCCTTACTTTCTCTCCATAGAGCCCTTACACCTTCTAACATACTCTAACACTTACTTACTGAGGTTGGTGTGTACCTCACTGTACTAGAATGTAAACTCCAGGACTTCCCCCCCCGCCCCCGGTTTCTTTTATTCGGTGTTGTATCCATAACGTCTCGAACACATGGCGGGTTCCTCATAATAAACATTGGTGGAATGACTAAATGAATGAATCTAGAGAAATGGATGGATTGTTCATCCTTTAGGCAATCCTCCCTCAATAAATGCTGTTTCTCTCAAACAGGAAATAAAGCAAGTTCTTAGCCCTCAAGGAGCTAACAGCTATTGAAAGCTTACCTTGGCATACACTTTCTATATATTACCTCTAAATCTTGCAACTCTCCTATGAGAAAAATAGTATCCACAATTTATTCATTCATTTGCTCATTTAACAAAATTTACTGAGTGCCTGCTATGTGCCAGGCATGTGTTCTAGATTGGGGATACAAAATAGTGACCAGAAAATGTCCTGCCCACATGGCATTTACACTCTAAGGAAGAGAGACAGGCGGTATACATAAAGATCAGACAGTGATAAATGCTTAGAAGAAAATAAAACTGGCTTATGGGTGTAGGGAGTAGTTCAGAAACAGGTCAAGGAAGGTGTGTCAGGGGATTACCACTTAAGATGAGATTCGAGTGACGAGAAGGAACCAGTCAGGTGAAGACCTGGTAGCATCACTGTAAAGACCATGTGATGGGAATGAGTTTTGGGTCCAAGGAACATTGAGAAGAGCCTGTGTTAGAGTGGGAGAAGATGAGCTCAGAGAGGGAGGCAGAAGTGGGGTCAGAAGTGACTTAAGGGTTAAAGTAAGCAGTTTGGGCTTTAGTCTAGGTATAATAGGAAGCTACTGGAGTGCCTTAATGTGTGTGTGTGTGGGGGGGGTGCGATATGATTTGATATATATTTTGAAAGCAACAGATGGAGAACGGGGCAAGAATGAAAGCAGGCATACCAGTTAGGAAGGGTCTTGCAACTCTGAGAGATACTGGTGAGCTGAACCTGGGGTTTCTGGAAGAAAGGGGACTAGCATTGTGTCTGGATATAAATCTATTAGACAAAACTATTCAGTACAAGCAGCTACAGAAATAAAAGACATGCCTTTTCCTCCACCAAAGCTTTCACATGGGGGAAAAAAAAGTATATCCACAAACATATACATACTGATATTTGGGGGGGGGGAATAAGAAAAGAAAGGAAGGAAATAATGAGTTTTAAAAGTAACTAGAATATTTTATGAATTAACCCTATTTCCTATAATAGACATAATTTACAACTATGTACTTAAGAGAAAGAAACATGTTTGACTTGCTTTGGAGTCAACACAAGCCTTGGGGTTAAAGGTTATATTTTCTGAGAGACTAGGGCTCTTCAGAAAAAAAAAAAATTATTTATCAGAGAATACTAAATTTTTAAATTATTTACATTATTATAAAGTTTTAACCATAAAATTGTATTGGGAATAATATCAGCCCTGATCTTTGAATATCTGCATCTACGAGGAGAGACCTATAAGATATAGTAGAGAACAGAGTATAGTCAAATTCAGTGGGAACTGAAACTTTTTGTTTAATTCACCAAGTTATAATATGCCACATCCTTACAGAGAAGCACCAGAATGAACAGGTAATTTTTCGTTTATGAGAGTGCATCCTCTCTCTCGGTAAGGCTCCTAGTCAATATATACATAAGTAAAACCCACACTCCCTTTTAATCAAGATAGGACTGAAAAATCCATATTTATTGTTAGTCTCTACCTCACTTCTTACTGTCTGTGAAATCAGAAAGTTTTGGGGCGCCTGGGTGGCTCAGTTGTTAAGCGTCTGACTTTGGCTCAGGGCGTGATCCCAGAGTCCTGGGATCGAGCCCCACATCAGGCTCCTCCGCTATGAGCCTGCTTCTTCCTCTCCCACTCCCCCTGCTTGTGTTCCCTCTCTCGCTGGCTGTCTCTGTCTTTGTCAAATAAATAAATAAAATCTTTAAAAAAAAAAAGTCTGTGTCAGTGGAGATTGAATAGTAGTGGATTCAGGATATTTTTTGGAAGTAATATTGAAGAGTTTTTCTGATGGACGGAATAAGGGCGGTAAGAAGAAGGTATTATCACCTCCATTTTAAGAATGAGGAAGGTGTGGGGTGCCTAAGGGGCATAATCAGTCAAGGGTCCCGCTCTAGATTTCTAGATTTCAGCTCAGGTCATGATCTCAGGGTTTTGAGATCAAGCTCTGTGCTTAGCAGGGAGTCTGCTTGTCCCTCTCCCTCTGCCCCTCTGCCACTCCCCACCTCAAATAAAGAAAGAAAGAAAATCTTTTTTTAAAAATAAGAAGTATGAGGAAGGTGAAGTTCATAAGCATGCCTACTATCACCCTAGTTACTAGAAGACTCAGGATTCCTAATGATGTCAAGACTCCAAAGCTCATGTTTTACTTCTGTACCGGACATTCTGGGAGCACTGAGACTGGTCAGGAAGAAGCCTATTTCACCTCCGAGAATTTACCCTCTAGGGTTTTGATAGGGCCCCTCCTACCCACCTCCAAAGGAGAGAGCCACTTGCTAACCCCTTGATGTCAGCTAACAGATTGTATAAAAGTGAGTTTCCAAAAGTAATGATAAAAACATTAAGTTAAATTCACAGCCAAAGGTGAAGATTGTTGAGATTTCCAAAACTCTATTCTATAGTTAACTGAATTCTGATACTTAGAGCACCATGAATAAACACTCAGTAATTTACTCAGCCAAATAGTTATAGGTACCGACCACATATCAGGAATTGTGTTAGGCAAGGGATACTTCATTAGGGCCTTTTTGATTTCTGAGTCTGCAGGAAGTGCAAAATGACTTAGCACAAATAATAGTCAATGATTAAATTTCAAGTTCCTGTCTTGATTCATAGCCCTCTCCCTTGTGGGTCTCTGTGTCCCTTCCCAGAGCATTTGTTTTGGCTTTGGCCTTTGCTTAGAATTAAGAATAGGGAAAGACATATGGAGGGCAGGTGCTAAAATCTTCTGTAACAGTTGGTCGAAGGTGAGAAGCTACAGAATGCTGGAGGCACGATGATGAAACATGACGATGACCCAGGGAAAGGGAGAGGAAAGCACTATCCCATGGTTTTGCTGAATAAAGAGTTGGTATATGGAGAAAGTGAGAGTAAGATGGTCATGTGTAGATAAGGGAGGAAACAAAATGATTAGGGGGAAGGAGGGTCTGAGGAGGAATAAACACAGTTGTAAGAGTATTTAAGGCATTGCTCTTCTCCCAGAAGGCTCTGGGTTGACTCTTGAAAATTAGGAAAATTAGGGATCAAGTCTCTTGCCCATTATCTCTAAATCCTGCAAGCCTCTCTTCCCTCCCCTTTTTTTGAAGTGAAATTCACATAACACACAATTAACAATTTTATTTTATTTTATTTTTTAAAAAGATTTTATTTATTCATTCGACAGAGATAGAGACAGCCAGCGAGAGAAGGAACACAAGCAGGGGGAGTGGGAGAGAAAGAAGCAGGCTCACAGCAGAAGAGCCTGATGTGGGGCTCGATCCCATAAGATCCCATAACGCCGGGATCACGCCCTGAGCCGAAGGCAGACGCTTAACCGCTGTGCCACCCAGGCGCTCCTACAATTAACCATTTTAAAGTGTACAATTCAGTGGTATTTCGTGCATTCATAATGTTAACTAGTTGTATTTGACTCTTTCTCTTTAATCCCACAGCCATGGCTTCTTTCCAAACTCCCCTTCCACCCGAAGCCATCATTTCTGCTGGGACCTAGTCCCCAAAATGTCCTATTTTGATACAAAAAGAAATCAAGACCAGAAAGACTTACACCTGAGAATAGAGAAGTAGTTCCTATTTGCAATCCCACTGTTCAGCCCAGCAACCATTCCCACTTTAGTGGGAAGATGCTGGGGAAGATGAGAAGTGTGGGAGCCATGAGGGGACCAAGACTTCTTACCAAACAGAAGAGGGACTCACTCACCTGATTATCCTAACACAGGTGGGTGCTTTACTTCTCTGCTCTGTACACCACACTCACCTCTGTCTGGTTTTAGTTTCTAACCCCATGGCTCTCTGGTGGCCTAGTGCAGACTGATAACTCCTTCCCAAGGAGTACTTGTACTGAAGAGCTCGTGTCCATTGTATATAGTAATATAATGGCGTATTTATTCTGGTCACATTTTGCATGAAGAAGGTAAAGATAGTTACTAAAAACAAATGATATCTCATTGATGGCCTGGCTGAAATAGTGCTGTCTTCTTTAAGTCCCTGTTCAGTCAATAGTGACACTTCTAGATGCTTCTGCAGCAATCTCCAGACAGTTAACTCCTATTTTCCTGAGCACTTGTAATGCCACTTTGAGGACCAGTCTTGGACTTGTTATAATTGTTCCTAATTTATTTCCTTAATTAGATCGTGAAGCTCCTGAGAACACAGAATGTGCTTTAGTCATCTTTTTATTCTAACTGAATGCCTGGTACTTATTATACAGTCAATAAATCCTGGAAGAAAATGTTTTTAAAAAGGTCCTATGTAGTCCCCATCCCACATGCTGGATTTGTCCTCCATGAAATCAGTTCAGGGGCCAGGACAACTTTTCCTGGCTTATTCCTGTGGGAAGTGGTAAAGAGAGCAGTCAAAATGATTCAGTTCAAGATTTCCGAGATGCAGCGGAAGTGGATGGGAGGAACTCAAGCAGCTTTCTTGGATATTAGGAACTGAATATGGGGATTGACCAGAGCAGATTCTATCACCCAGTTGGATCAAACCACCCTTCCCAGTTTGTCAGTCACCACTCATACTAGGAAAAATCCTTTGTAGGAATCACATTGCTTCTGCCCCCACCATGCCACTGAAACTGCTCTTACCAAGATCAACAGGGACTTTCTCATGGCAAATCCACTGGCCACTCTTCCATCCTTATTCTCCTTTACTTCTCAGAGCATTTGGGTACCACCAATTAGCTCCTTTTTCTAGAAAATCTCTCCTATTTCTCTCCTGTGTCACGTAAGAATGATTTTTGGCAGCAAAGAACAGAAAACTTGTCTAACAGTATTCCTGAAACATACAGACATTTATTTACTTAAAAAGTCCAGAAGCAGTGGGCAGTCCCAGGTTCATTCGGAAGCTTACCCCTGTCATCAAGGACCCATTCTTTCTATCCGTCTCCTTTGCTGTCCTCAGTATGTTGACTGTCTTCATCTTTCTCTGCTGTCACATTTATGGTCACAGGATGGCTATGGCAGCTCCAAGCCTGGTGTCTTCATTCCTTTGTCTCAGCAAAAAGAGAGGCAAGAACAAGAGTTTCTTCTGTGAAGGTCCTGTCTTTTTTATAGAAAAAGAAAAATTTTCCTAGGAGCCTCCCATTAGACTTCCTTTCCTATTTCATTGACCAGAACTGAGTCTATACCCCCTCTTAGACTCGTCATTGGTGACGAGAAATGGAATTACCAGGATCGGTTTGGACCACTGTGATTTATCTCCTGATTTGGTGAGAGGAAGGTTTTCTTTGAAATCAAAGGATCTATCTTCTATTTGAACAAAACTGGGATTCTGTTAATATGGAAGAAGTAACACAGGGGAATGGCTTTTGAACAAGTATGGCGGAGACTGGCCTAATTTTTACTAAGTCGTGTCTCTCTTCCCCTTGGGCACACAGATAGATTATATCATCTTCTAATCACTGTAGCAGTATCCATGTTCCTGAGTTCCCACCAATGTCATATGTGCAGAACAGATGTATGTGTTTGCTACCTGCAGGCCTGGCCTATAAAAACTTCCCACACAAATAATCTGCATTTTTTCTCTTCCCTGTGTTTTTTTCTGGCCAGATACAAAGCATCCCATGCTGCAAAGAATGGTAAACGTGCAAGAATCAAGATGAGTCCAGAACACCTGACATTCAGACATACTAAAGAAGACACAGGAGTTGAAAAGGCACCCATTGACTGAGTCTGGAAAATTTTAGCACCCAAATAATTAAAGACTGTAAGGAATTATAAACTATTGAAAAACAGTAATCCGTGAGTCTATATCATCAATAGATAACTAATTAATTAGTAAGAGGTAAGGAAGGATTGGCACAAGGAAGAACCATCAATAGACACTAAATCTAAGGCAACATGTTTCATGAAGAGCAGGTATTTGGAGGGTCTAAGATGTCTCCCCACAGACTGCTTATTACAAGGAAAATAAATAGTAAATACACTGCAGGGGAATCAGACACCTCAACAAGGTGACCACAATTATTATCACCCAATGAGGGACAGAGACATCATCTGACTTTGGGTTTGATATCCTGAGGACACAATATCACTTATGGAGTGTTCTGGCCAGGAACGGATAACCGGGATCTAATAATGAATAAATGTGAGACAAACATAAACAAATTGGAAATGAGGAACATTCCCTTGTCCAAACCAAGGGGGCGGGGTGTACTCTTCAAAAATATCCAAGACAAAGAAAAGCTAAGGAACCGATGCAGATGAAAGGAGACTAAAGAGACATGCAATATATGACCCTAAACTGGATCCTCTATTCGAAGGGGAAAAAGAATGACGTTATTGGATTAATTGATAAAATTTGGATATGGATGGTAGATTGAGGTATCATATCAATATTAAGTCTCCTGGAATTGATAACTGTATACATTGTGAATGTAAAAGAATGCATGTATTCCTAGTAGTAAGGGATAATGGGGCATGATGTATGCAATTTACTTTCAAATGGGCAGAAAAAAATGTGTGTGTACGTGTGTTATCTATTTGAGATTGCAAGTGTTAGAGCAAAAGGGGCAAAACAGTAATTAACAAATCTACGTAAAGGATATACGGGTGCTCTTTTTATTATCAACTTTTCTGCATGCTTGGAATTATTTCCAAGTAAATAGTTTTTTGGAATCCAGATCTAAAAAATCATTGAGGATTCCCTCTTGTTTCAAAGGCTTTTGCCATATTCTGTCTCCTATCCTCTCCTTCAGACCTGTATCTCATTGGTTTTCCCAGTTTTACAACTGTTGGCTTCTATTTGAATTCTCTTCTTCCTAGCCCCATGGATTTACTACTTGTTGGGATAGTTTGACGAGTGTTTTGATTCAACTTCTCTCGTGACACAGCCTTTTGGTCAGCTTCTCCGAGTTGGCCTAAAGCACTGCAGCTCCCAAGCAAGTGGCTTCGTGCCTGCCAACACGGCATCTAGGCTCCAGGCCCCAGGGGAATATCATACCCTAGGTGAGATTCAACGCATCCAACTGGCAACAGCTCCATCTCCCTCTCCAGCCACACTGATTTTGTCTAGGAGGAAATAGTTCTCCTATCTGCCCCCTTCTCTCCAGGGTCTCTGCTTGACCAAACCCTCATCATGGCTCTGTAATTAGGCTCTCTTTCTCTAGTCTTTACACATTCCCGTCAGCCGTCCTCCTCACTGCCACTGGCTCTCTCTTTAAAGCACGGATTCCTTCATATTGCCTGTTTGGTTAAACTTCCCAGAGTTCTTCATTGCCTTTAAAATCTGATTCAACCTACCTTACTAATTCCGTATCTTGCTACTTCTCTGCTGAAGTGTCAGCTCTTTCAGAGCATGGACCATGCTTTTTCTTTTTTGTATCTTTAATCTTTCTAATATAGTGCCTGGCACACAGAAGATACTCAGTAGATATTTGCTGAATGGACAAATGAACCCCAGCTACATTAACCTTTGACACTTCTTTGACCATGCCCTAGTTAAATATCTTCCTTTCTGAAGTCTTCTCTGGCTCTGTCATCCAAGTCTTGTATATGTTGCTGTGCTTTTTTTTTTTTCCCCTCACTAGACTGTAAGCTGAGGGAAAAGACCAGGTCTTATTCATTTTGCATCTCACCCAGTATCTAGGAGAGTGCCTGGAGTAGAGGCAGCATATAGTTTGTTGGGTGGATGAATGAATATTAGAGAGGGGGAAATAGTAGATTTTTTTTTAAAGATTTTATTTATTTATTCAACAGAGAGAGAGACAGCCAGCGAGAGAGGGAACACAAGCAGGGGGAGTGGGAGAGGAAGAAGCAGGCTCATAGCGGAAGAGCCTGACGTGGGGCTCGATCCCAGAACTCCGGGATCACGCCCTGAGCCGAAGGCAGACGCTTAACCGCTGTGCCACCCAGGCGCCCCGGAAATAGTAGATTTTGATCAGGTCTCCATGTAGTGAGGCAGACTGAAGAAATGACCTAAGAACCATGAAAATAGATCAACAAGTACAGAAAAGGTACAAGGAAGTAAATAGACAGATGATGATGTAGAATTAAATAATTAGAATAAAATGGGAGTCAATCAGGAAAGGCTCCCTCAAGCTGGATTTTGAGATATGTTTGAAAAATGAAAGGGACATAACTTGAGGTAATAGGAGCCTAGAAGCATGTCATGGAGTTTGGTTGAACCCAGGCATGGAAAGTAATTAGTGTGTTTGAAGCCTGGTTTTTGGGCAGGATCTGTTCTACTCCAGAGCTCAAGTTCTGCATTTTTCCTGGCTCCTCCCCAAGTGGGCATGCTCACCCACTCTCTATATTTTGATGTTTCCCAGGTCAGCCCAACATAGGACTTTATGTTCTCAGTTCCTGTGAAAATAAGCAAACAAAACTGCCCTGTGGGATTGAACACTTGCTAACCTTGGTCCTCTAGGGAAATAAACTTCCCTTTTCCCAATAAAATAGAACTGCTCCCAGGGCTGTTAAGCCAGAAAAGAAACCCTAAAGTACTAATGTAGTATTACTGCTTCTTCACATAAGTATTAGCATATCTTTATTTTATTTTTTTGTGAGGAGATGGGGATCCAAAGAGGTCAAGAATGTATACTGAGATCTGAGAAATAGAGTTTAATAGCAAAATCTTGACTTAGCCATATCCGTCTCCCTCCTCAAAGAGCATAGGCAAACACCCATGACACTGGACAGTCACCTTTGTAGGACTCAGATCATCGCTTCCTCCAGCACTTTCGGGATAGAAAAAATAGATTATACTCTAAAGATGGTCCCCACTTTAGGAATAAGAACATTTTACACAGCGGGAGGTACATCTGAAGTCCTACGGAAAGAATCTCTTGACTCTGGGAGATGGCAATAGTCTTTCTTTTAGGATAACCTAGTTTTTACAGTGTCCTTTTTTTCTGAATGCCGTGCCCAACGCACTGTTTCCTGAATACCCAGTCTTACTATCTCCTGGTAGAGGCAAGAACATTATGGTAGCATTCGCTCACTGCATATTTCGAGGGGCTGGGTCCAGAGCACAGGTGTTCTTCTCACCTCTTAATGCAAACACAGTTTTCCTATGGCGGGCAGCGGGAGAGTCTCCTAAGTGGCTCTTGATGTACGTGGAGGTTTCCAGATCCCGTACACGGATGCCACTCTGCTAGAACGTCTCTAGATGGCAACTAAACGTTAAAGCCTCAACTAAGGTAATTCCTCACCAGCAGGGGGGCTTCCCGGGTAGGCGCTGCCTCCCCGCGCGCTGCCCAATCTCTGGGGGTGTCACACTACACTGTGATGATGTCACACTGGCTGGGATGACATTTTACAGCTGGACCCCCTACCGCCACCAAGCACCTTTAAATTACCGCGGAGTCTGTCCCGCGGAGGGGGCGGGAAATCCGGCCCCCGCACTCGATCCACGCTGGCTCCCCACGGAGGCCCCCCTACTCCCACTCCCATCTGTGCTATGTGGTCGTCCTAATCCGCCCGCTCTTCGACACTTCCGCCTCAGTAGGTGTCATGGCGCGGGGCTGCTGAATGGTTCCCGCGGGGCGGAGCCGCCGGATGGGGGGCGGCCGCTCGGCGCTCGGCTCGTCGGGTCTGGCGACAACGGCGGCTGCGGAGCGAGGGGCCCGGTGGTGGCCCCGGACGGCAGCGGGAGGCCGAGGCGGGAGCGCGCGGGGCTGAAGCGGCGGCGGCGGCGGCGGCCAGGGGCCGGGCGGCGGAGCGGGCGGGAGGCTGAGGGGGGTCCCCCCGCGGGACGGGCGCGGGGACGGCTCCGGGGGGCGGGGGCCGGGGCCCGGGCCGGCTCGCGCGGGGGGTATGATGACCCGGCGACGGGGCCCCGGATCTCGTCTCCTCCGCCGCCTCCTCACGGCAGCCCCAGCTCGCGGCTGAGAACCAGACCCACCGGCGGTGAGTCGGACCGGGCGGGAAGGGGCCTCGGCGGGGAGCGAGCTCCCATCCGCTTCCCGAGGCGGGGCCGGGCGGGCCGCGGGCTCTCCGGGGCGCCCGGCCTGCGGGGGGCGCCTCGCTGGGCGCACCCCCACCCGGGACCCGGCGCCCAGTCCTGCGGCCCGGCCGCTCGCGGCCCCGGAGGAGCCTGCGTTCCCGGGAAAGCGGGGAGGCTCCGGGCTTGTTTTCGGGGCAACTCCCCCTGCCTCCTGCCACTTCTTTTCGGGGCGTGTTGTTGTCCTCAGATGACAGGGGGCCGCCTTGCGCCTCCTCACCCGGCCGGTTTTTTCCCCGGCCGTCGTGGCAGGTTCCCAGCGTGTGGCTTGTGCGTGTGTATTTCACAGCTCTGCTTATCACCATGGTTTTGGGTTATTTGTGCTCTTTGCGACCAGGAAGCGGTGTCTGGAAAGGACGGCGGTGGTGGGGTGGGTGTGGAAGCTTTTCTGTCCTCTCCGCTTCTGTTCTTTAATCGTTAGGTTTGTAATTTGTAATGATGGTGGAGACTACGTGGGACCAGCCCACCTAATGTGTGTCTGTGCAAGGCGGATTTAGAGGTCTGGCTCAGAGGGAAACTTTTGCTGTCTGTCGCCACTTTCCCAAAGCTTTCGTTTAAAGAAAAAAGAGAGAGAGAGAAAAGGTGAGGAAACAACCAAAAACTCTTGGGTAAGGCCCTCACTGTTAACAGGTCTGTGGGAAAGAGGCTCCTTTTGTGTTTAGCAACCAAGACTTGGGGCTCGGTCTCCAGGAGCGCTGGTCTAACCTCCAGTTTGTTGTGGTGACAAACCGTGAGCATTGGCCTTGTGTTTATGCTGGGCGCGTTTTCTTTCCTGTTTAGGTGGGGGAAGGGAGGAGGGGCTCGAGAAAGGGGAAAAAACAATCCTAAGCCCGTCTGTCTTTCCTCCACTTAAAGCCCTCACTTAGTGCTTTAGATAGACTCGTTTTGAGGCAACCCTAGATGCTTTTTCTTAGTGACACTTTGGGAATTTTCAGTAATTGCATCAAAATATTCATTTCAACTGTAGACCCTTCTGCTCAGTCTATCCTTTATCTTATTTGTTCCCTAGTAACTGATGAAAACAGCAGCCTGGCTTCCTGCTCTTGATGAAGTGGGGTTAAATTAAGTGGCTGATGCCCTCAGCAAAACCTACAATTTTGC